>NC_079437.1:31396217-31678717 GCF_903798145.1 Danio aesculapii
ATAAAAATAGCAAAAGTACATTAAACAATAATACAAAAATGATCTGCTTTAAAAACAACGCATCACAATAATTGTAGAGTACTTCAGCCGTAAAGAGTTTTCCGTCCCTTTCTTAAAGAACTGTCTTTGGCATGCAGTCACTTCTGAGTGCTGAAGGGTCATTTTTAATCCATACCTCATAACTAACATGATCATCACTGTGCAGACGACATCATAAAACATGAATAGAGGTGCTTGACAGATAAAAGATTATAACAGTTATAGAGGGACACTCACATAGTTGGAAATATACAGAAGCTGTGTTCACGTACTTGAGCATATTGATATAATAAGCTGCACTTGGATGATTATGTCAGCTGCCGATTCAAAGAGTACACTACCATGCAGGCTTTTTTTTATAAGATCAACAGGAAAGCGGCAGGGGATCATCACTGTGAACAACAAAACAAAATAATTGTCTAATGTTTTATTAAATGTAATTAAACTAATGTTTTTACACTTTTTGAAAGAGCTGAAGGTTGACATTACCTGAGACTTGTGTTTTCCAATGGTGAATGCAAGCGGCTCAACTCATTTACTTCAGCTGTCTGTAAAAAAAAATAATAATTTTCCTTAATTGCCTAATAAAATTTTCAGTGAGTGTATACACTGGAAATATGCTACTCATGACTGAAAAACATAATTTTTAGAGTTGTGGACTATTAGCCTCACCCCTTGAGAACCTCTTTTCTGTAAAAATATAATAAAAAAATTATACAAAGTCCAAAGATTTTAATGTTTTACAATATTAGGACCCACAATAATGATTTTGTCTAGTTTACCTTGCAATTCCTCAAATGTAACAGGAGTAGAAAGACATTGAGTAGTAGAGAGACAGCTAGGACCGCATACATTGTTTTAATGGTAGCTTGAAAAACACAAAAGAAACATGGTGGTTTACAAAGAGATTCATCGGATGAGAATGAAGAATGGCTAGGCAAAATGACTGATCAGAAAGACCAACTGCTATCAGACTTACTCTGGAGATTCTGATTTTCAGCGATTACTTTCTCATCTGTAAAACAAAAGCCATACACAAACATTAGAAACTGAGGTTAGCATCAGCATATTTAACAATATTATACATGTATTCATGAGAAAGTATCAAAGAAGTGGTGTGTTGGCTTCTGTAAGATGAGCTTACATGGTTAATAATAAAAAAAAATATTGGCATAAATTTAAATTTTTATTATTGATATTAATTAAGTTTAAAATGAGTAAGTATTGCAAAGCAGTTAGTGTCACACATACACACCTTTCACACATACACACCTTTCTGAAAAATTACTGGTAATTTGTAGTAATGAAATCATGGGCCCTATCATACACCCTGTGCAATAAAGCACAAGACGTGTTTGGTGCGATTTGTCGCTATTTTGAGACCAGCGCAACCATAATTTTCATGTTTTGCACCACATTATTTAAATAGCAAATCTGTTTGTGCCACTTTGTGGACTCATGGGTGTGCTGGTCTATAAAGGAGGTGTGTTAAGGCGCATTGTTGGCATGTTGCTATTTTGAGGAACTGAAGTAGACTGCACTATTGACCAACTAAAACCTGGCCTAAAGTCCAGCGCAGAATGCGTTAGTTATGCGCCGATGCCTTCGTCATCTTTGTGCTTAACAAATGTAATTAAATATGTAGGCTAATGGATGTCTTCAGTGGAGTGCGTACAACACCGTTTCCTTATCCATGAAAGGAGTAAAGAGTAAAGGTAAAATAAAGATAAAGAGGCCGAACGGAGGAGGCTCATTCTTTATCCTCCTGATGCAGATGGTCTGTTTAACTGCTTTCTTGCTAGTGAAGCGTTCAGTTTTTCCACTTACAAAGTCCGTCATGTAAATAGCAAATGCACCATGACGCAATGCAACTGACTCTTAAAGGCAATGGGAGATGAGACTCTGAATGGTTTAATGCATGTTATGCTCAAAAAATACCCATAACTCATTAAGAGAATAAGCACTACCCTGTTAGACCATGCATCACGACGCAGAGCGTATTTTTCTGTCCTTAAAATAGCAAAAGTGGATTTCACACCCTTAATGCTTTTGCACCATGCGTCTTAGACTTTGCGCTTAGATCATTAAAATAGAGCCCCATGTGTGTAAAAGGCCTTTTTCTTTTAAATACTGAAGAATTTATTTCTGCAATTTTCCAGAATTACTAGTTGGAAAATTACCTATAAACTGCAAAATTGCTCTGTGAGTGAACAGCACACTTTAGATTTACTGCTAATGGTGTTCCAGCAATTTTACTATACCAGTGTTACTGTGTGAAAGAGACTATAGTCACCACTTTATAAGGTGGACCTTATGTGTTTGCTTTATGCCCAATATTAGATGAAAAACACACACACAAAAAAAGGAAAACTATTAATCGGAACGATTTTAGAATTTTCATTTAAGGGGGCTCAGCTCCTTAAAAGGTTAAAAAAAAAATTATTATATATATATATATATATATATATATATATATATATATATATATATATATATATATATATATATATATATATATATATATATATAAAGCCTAATATTACATTTTTAAAGTAGTAATTTTATAGAAATAAACTTAAAAATGTTTGTTTAATATGGTAGGGTTGTATACTAGAATTCCACTGTATTACATAGACAGGCTCAGCCATTTGAGTTCTGAATAAGCCAAATAGGCTCAACCCACCTGTTAGCTGTAGTAAAAACCACTTTCTATATTCAAGTGCATTTGTTTTTTCCTTGTCTTAAATAAATAAACTGCCACTTTTCTAATTAAATGACACAATTATAAATATATTTTTAAACTTACAGGCTAATTCACATATTTCACGATCTGAATGATCATAATAATAAGTATTTTTGTAATACTAGACAACACTTGATGTTTCTATCTGTCAGTGACTCATTGACACTTATAACAAGTACATTCTCTAAGTGCTTCTGTCACCGTTTAATCTTTTCTGTGCAAGACTGTATGGTATAGTCAATGCCACACGAACTATAAAGTGTTTATTACTGGTAGTTCATTTTGAAATAAAAATAGCAAAATGTTCGTTAAGAGTTACATTTTTCGCTGGAGGAAACAGCTGTGCTGATGAGGTGAACGCCGAGAAAACCCGACTGCTCCTCCGTGACATTGAGATACAGGTGATACAAGGTTATCTATATCAAAGAACTGCAAATAAGCAAAAGTTTTAGGCGGGCTGAGTAGAAATATAGGGGGGCTACAGCCTAGCAAGGCCCATGCTAATAACTTAATGCTAAAAAACATAATTTACACCCAATAAATCTAAAACACACTATTATGGATGTGTTGAATATTTTAATGCACTGTCGAAAATGCATAGTGAAAATAATGTGGAGGAACAAAGCAAAGTGATCTCAAAAGAGCTTTGGCCACAGATACTTGTGATACTTATGTTGTGTTAAAATACCAAACGTCATGTACCTCTCACTCAGTTTATACAACAGATATAGATTACAAGTAGCACAACCTTATTATTTAATATGATTTATGTTCTCATGAATTTAAGCTCCCAAAACCAGAAGTGCAACACATAATTTGAAATGCAGAAGTAACATGTAGAAAAAGGTAGATGCAGATGATACTTTCATAGGCAACATATAAAGATGAGGGAGGAGAACTGTCACTTAGGACAGAAAACGACTAGAGTGGAACAGTCTGTTCTTTTACCAAAGAAAGTGGACACTGAGTGTTGAAAGACATGAAAAGCACTGAGTGTTGAAAGCATGTTATAAACTACAAATGAAGCTGCTCCGCTTTAATAAGAGCCAAACTTACAGATTGATTCTTTAGGTGAAGATGAAGTTGTCAATGAATCTACAATTGTCTGATCTGCAAATCAAAATATTTCCAGTTATTATTATTGTTTTTTAAATGTAAACAAAGGAAGGATTAAATGCTCATTGAATTGAATGTAAATGCAGGGCTTTTCACATTTGAAATTGTTAAAGTGTTAGTTCACCCAAAAATGAAAATTCTGTTATCAATAAGATGAGCAAAGTGTGTAAATAAAAGTGTGTACAGCATACAGTTGAATCAGTGAAGTCACATGAATTGTTTTGACAATGTTTTTTGGTTACGTATCTGGACTTTTATTACAGTCTCTGGACCATCACAGTCTATAAAGGATAAGGGCGTTCTTGGATATCATCTAAAATATCTTTATTTGTATTCCAAAGATGAACGAATGTGTCAGTAGATTGAAAAGTCATGAGAGTGAGTAATTAATAACAGAATCTTTATTTTTTGGGTGAAATAACCCTTTAAACATGGGACATTCTCAACCCCAGTAAACTGAAATAATTGTAATGTAATCATTGTTGGCAAAAAGTGAATTATGTAATGCAAAAATGCTTGTTTTTCCTAGAATATTTACTTCTCACTGTAACCAGCTTCATAGCAGGGCTTTCATAGCCCTGGATATAAAATGACTACCTGTGAAGTGTTCCTTTACTCAGATTAAGAACAATATAACCTAGGGTTTAGCATACTGTAAAAAGCCATACATTGTACATTATTCAACACCAAAATGTTGTTGATTTAATGCAACTTTACAGATTGGATTGCACTTCAGTGCTGAATTTGCTTACTTTCAGTTGCAGTAAAGTTTGGGGTGACCGCTGTAGAAGATGTTATACCTGTATGTGATCAAAATAAGTGGTATGGTTTTAAAATCTATAGACTCACGTGACATGTAAGATATTTGTGCTTTACTTTTGTGTTTTATGTGAATTTGCTTACTTCCATCCTGAGCTGTGTAGGTTGAACTGACTGTCGTTAAAAATGTTGTTCCTAAGTGATTTAGTGGAGAGCATGGTTCACAGTTAGCTTCATCAAAACAGAACAGCTATAATACTGTTTCATTGCAATAATTAATAATATTATGAGTTAAGAGTAATGTTGTTTTGTATTTTGTTCAAGGTTTTGATCCCTAGGCAGAGTATATGTTTGTTTTGCCTCTTCCCCATATCTCTCTGCTCCCAATGCTTTCCTGTTACATTACTTTTTGTGAAACGGTTTTATTCTGTGAGCCACAAAATGAACTTCTATGGTAGGCTCAGGTCAGTGCTCACTGAAATGTTTTTTAAGTATTATTATTATTTAGGTTCTTTTTCACCTTTTTAAAAATAAATACAGGAAAGCATTAGGAGCAGAGAGAAGGGTGAAGGATCTGCAAAGGATCTCAAGCTGGGAATCAAACTCAGGTCGCCGCAAGCACTTCAGTGCTGTACGTTGACACGCTTAACATTTATGCTATTGGTGCAAATGCTCTCCGATCTCATCTGGTTCAACAAGTAAAAATCCCATAGAGAATTTTTTTAATTAAAAATAAAATAGATACTTGTGGCTTACTAGGCTGGGTTCAATCACCCTGTGTTAATGCACATTTTGAGAAACCATTCATAGAAATGCCAAATTCTAATTAAAATCCCTTGATTAACAAATAAGTTTTAAGACTAGCTTCAGGTATTTTTGTGTTAATGTGTTAAAAATTATTAAAGCAAATAATAAGATGAAGCAGCATTTTGCTGTATAAACTCTGACGTAGAGAACATTACACCCACCTGACTAATCAACTGTCTCTAATATGCTGCCTTTGTTTACTACCTTACCAATACTTGATGGAAATGCACTTAATTCACATTTGAAATGTTTATTTTTTTTTGGAAAAAAAAAACATTAAAAAATTTACTTCACATTTTAGATGGAAGTACAGGTTAATAACCTGTTCCTAGAGAGCTACTTTCCTGCAAATTTCAGTTACACCCCTGACCAAACACACCTGTCTGTAATTATAAAGGGCTGCTTCAAGTGCTAATTAACTGTTTCAGGTGTGTTTGATCAGGGTTGGAGCTGAACTCTGCAGGAAGGTAGATCTCCTAGGAACAGGTTGTGACCCCTGATTACCAGGTTTTAGTTCACGTACATTCAAATAGTAGATGTGAAACAATGATTTAAATAATGTAATACTTGGTATTTGAATGTAGATAAACTAATGGTTTTGTTAAAAAGAAACGAAGTGCTTGCTAACAGTTGTATATGAAGTAAACTTACTTTTAAAAGCAGTGTCATTTGAGCTGATAGTTGTGAAAGGTGTTGAGCCTGTGTGATAACAAAATAGGTATATATTACACACAATTTCAAAACAGAAAGAAATAAAGCAGGTAGTGCCTTTTCTGAAGGTACACAGTTGTACCTAAAAGTTCCTGGAGGGCCACAGCTCTGCAGTTTAGTTCCAACCCTAATTAAACACACCTGATCAAGCTTATTGAGTCCTTTAGGCCTGTTTGAAACCTGTAGGTAAAGCTGCGGCGGTCACACTAGAGTTTGAGCATGCGAAATTCTGTAGTACGGCGCTGCGAAAAGAGGGGGAGGTGGGTTAAACAAGATGGTCCATATTAAACATTTCTGTCCAGAGAGGTCATGTTTTGATCCTCGATAGGTCTCACGCATCAAGTGATGGCGATTTCGCAGGTCAGAGTTCACCAAGCTTGAACTTTGCGACGCAACGAACTGCTAAACTTGACACACAAACTTGCGTTCCGGTCTGATGCATTCACGTGCATATGAATGGAAGTCTATGGGGAGAAAAGTGCAGTGTGACCGCGCTTGAGTGTGTTGAAGCAAGTGTTTGGAACAAACTGTTTGACACCCCTGCCTTAATTGTACATATTACTATAGTTCTTACAGATTTCAAAAGGTATAACGATTGTACTGTTGTCAACATGAACCCTTCAGGTACAACAAATGTATACCTTTTCAAAAAGGACCACCCCAGAGATGGCTGTTCCTTTAGTTCTGAGAGTATATTAACCTTGTAATGTGTTATACAGGACACACACACACATATAAAAACTGTTAAACTAAAAAAAATCTATTTACATTTATTGCATTCAAATTTTAAAGTAGGACGTTACTATTCAGTAACTATTATACATTCAGACCAAATCTCCAAATCAAAAAACACTTTGTTTATGTATCAAAATGATAGAAGTTTTTCTTCACAATTGTGTTAACTTGGTTTTACACGTTTATATCTTGCGGTTTCTTTGTTAATATCTAACAGTTCAAGATTGTTCATGAAATTCAAGATTCAATTTCACATCAATTCAAAATTCTAAAAAATGTCACATTCCCTTTATTTATTTTTTATTATGTGGCAGAAATAGACTTTTATGAAAAAAAACTATCAGTTATTATTTAAAACAAGAAAAAAAAATTCCTTTTCTTCAGATTTCATGTTCTAGTAAGTTTAAATGCACAACTTTTACAGAGAACGAGTAGATGTATGTGTCTAAAATATGTAAAATACTATAGAATCAGTGTTTTTCAACCACGTTCATGGAGCACCACCAGCTCTGCCGCATTTTCCATGTCTCCATTAACCTACACACCTGTTTCAGATCATCAGCAGTGACCGAAAGACCTGTAATGGGTGTGACAGACATAGGAGAAAACCAAAACACGCAGTGCTGTTGGTCCTCCAGGAACGTGGTTGAGAAAACCTGCTGTAAATGTAAGGGAAATTGATTCAAATAACTTACTATCTGATGGGCACTTCAGATCTAGGGAGAAAAAAAAATCAATTGAATGAATGAAAATTTTCTGCAAAAGAGAAGGAAATGGTGCAGAATTTAGATGTCCGTACCTGATACTGACTATTGCAGCGAATGTAGATACATAGTCACGGAATGTCCTTTTATTAACATATCTTACTGAGAAAGCATCCATGCAGGTGTGTGTAGCACATAAGTTGATGTTTTTGTCTAGGTTCTATATACAGGAACAGAAAAATAATGAAGTTAGAAGTGATTACATTTTATATTTTAAATGGAATGATAAAATATGATAGAAAACACAGTATACACACCTTTAGCATGATTTGAAATGTTAACAATACTCTGAATTTTGTTGTGCTGTTATTTTTGGTCACGTATGAACATAGAGTGTTTATGACTGTTAGAAGCTTGGATTCCTAAGAAAACATTCACACAGAACACACTTGTTAAACATGGAGCCATCACAACCATATCAAAACCATTGTTATTTAACAGATTACCAGCTAAATGTACATATATCAAACCTAATTACTTACAAAAGCTTCAAATTGATTAATATTGAAATTAAATCATTATTATTTGACTGCTAAATGAGTGCTTAGTTTTGATACAATACTAAAATATATATTTTTCAGTACAATAGATGTGGGACATCAATACTTATTATTATAAAGCAATTTTATAAAGTGGACATAAACAATTTCATTTCTTGCTCAGTAGCACATTATATTCTTCATCCCAGTTTGCACTGTTAATGCATACAATTGCACTCAATCTGCTTCTGCCATTATACTGTTGTTTGCACATAAGCCAATTGCACTCGGCACTTTTTGCATAATAAGCACAATTTTAAACAACTACTATACATCTGATTACATTACTCCACAATCAGTATTATATATTATTTACATTCATAGATATTTATATATATACACATTTCATAGTTAAACTTCTGTAATTTCTGTGTATATATGTGTATATATATGTGTATGTCGTGTATGATGTGTTTATTATGTGTATGACTTCACTGTGGACGGCAAAGTAAGAATTTCATTGTACAGGGAAATTTGTTTCCTTACTGTGCACATGACAATAAACAAATTGAATTGAATACATGACTATTTCTAAAGCTACAAATTAGGGCTGCACGATTAATCGTATTATTGTCACGATAACGATATTTGTGGCCCACGATCAATAATTAAATGTCGTAGCGATTTGACACTATAAAGATCAAGCCGTTATTTTAATGGGTGGAGTTTAGATTGTACCGCATCTCAAACATGAGGTGACTGTGTCTAGATTGCAAGTGTTTTTTTTTTTTTCTGCGGAATGCAATGTTGATCTGGTAGCCTTTGCTCAGCCTTTGCTCTGATCAGTCCAAACTTCCCAAGGTAACACAAAAAAACCTCATTAACCACCTTAAAAGCCATCACAATGTCGCTGTCATTCGTGGGTTAATGAGCTCTGGAGAGATAACTTTATTTCCGATTAGACCATGCACTTTATTTAGTTTTACAGTATTAATAGGTATAAATATGCTTTTTTTAAACAACATTCGTTCAACAAATATTTTAGCACATCGAAAGTCATTAAATTATCTGTCTTTTGATTAAAAACTTTATGCAAAGGATCAGGAATTGATCGCGTGCAAAAAAAAAAAGCAATCATCCAAAACATGCATCTCTCATGCCACGTTTTCGAGGATAAATTCGCGTCTGAGTGCTGATTTGAATTAAATAAAATTATTAAAAAGCACATTTAAGACAATACACAAACTAAAACATTCACAAAGGTGTATCTTACGGTAAAACACCAATTGACGGGCGCTGCTTTTGGTTTTAAAAGAATCAAGCAGATTTTAAAAAAAATCTAATTTGCAGAAGATAAATGACAGGAATTTTGCAAAAGAAAAAGATTAAACATATCGGGACTGTTAAAAGAACATTCTACTTTAATATTTTCTTTCGAAGTCAATACAAAAGCTAAGATTATGAATGTCGGAGAGTAAAGCCGTCTCTCCTGCGTGCTTTAGCAGTGCGTCCCGCTGTTTATGGATGAGAATGTGAGAGAAGGTGGAGAGAATGCGTTGTTTCACCTCAAGGTACTTAAATAAAAACTAACACTGAACTGCTCATCACGCTCAAAAAGATAAACTAAAATGCACAACTCTTGTACCTTTTAATTTGATGTTTGTGAAATATGTGAGCCAACCGCAGATGCTTTGTCAAGTTGGTCGCAACTCTCTGCTTTATGACTTATTGGTTTATTACAATAATTACAATTATTACACTTAGCTTTGCTGTCGTTATTCATCACATGTAGCCACTATTATGAGCACATCTTGCGGTCCATAACAAGTATCGAATTCTTATCTAATCCCCACCCAGTTTTATTATTATTATTATTATTATTATTATTATTATTATTATTATTATTATTATTATTATTATTATTATTATTATTATTATTATTATTATAAGTTCTGTTTTTTATATTTGTGGCTGTGAAGTGTCATGATCACCAGCGATCTACTACCACTAGAGTTTGCTGGTAAACATTTACACACATAGGACTACAAATCTGCTTGTAAATGGACTACATATTCAGCCATGACACACACACACACCTGCTCCAAGTCTCTACTGATTACACTCGCACCACTTGAGGATTGTCAAAGACTGATTACAAACACTATTTAAGCAGCACACACACTCACTTCCATTGCCGAGGCTTGTTATCTGTAAAGTGACATTTCAATGCGGTTTCCTAGTCTTGTTTCTTTGGGTTTTGGCCTAGTTTGTCTTTTTTTGTCCCTGTCTGCCGCCTGCCTTTCAACCTCTCGCCTGATACCTTTGACTACGATTCTGGATTGCTTTTATACATCTGTTTGCACCTGTGTTGACCACTGCTTGCCTGACTACCAAATAAACCTGCGCGTGGATCTGAACCCAGTTGTCTCTGTCACTCCCTGTGTTACTCTATATATATATATATATATATATATATATATATATATATATATATATATATATATATATATATAGTGTATGTAGTACACACAAAGAATAATTGTCATTATTAATCGTGATGAACATTTTGAGCAAAATAATTGTGATTATAATTTTTTTTTTTTCCTGTTATCGTGGAGCCCTACTACAAATAAGGAAACAGAAAAGTCATCTTAAATTGTACTTACCTTTGTCTCAGAAGGGAATACCTTAATCTCAAACACATGGTCTTCCATCAACTCGTTAATCTATATTAATTTAAAGAAGGCATTTAAGAAATCACTTAAATGTAAAAACAGATAGCAAGTCATAAACAAAATACATCAGTAGGGTGATCATGATGTCACTTAATACCATGGAGGTTTATTTTTACACAAATAGTCATCTTACTTGCTTATCATCAGATTACTTCTTTCAAGTGACTATAAAGTAATGCACTAGTAACGGTAAGAGTAAAGCTGCGGTCACACTTGACTTTTCCTCCCATAGACTTCCATTCATACGCACACGAATACGTAAGACCGGAAACGCAGGGTCATGCGTTAAGTTTCGCAGGTTGCTGCGGTGAAAAGTTCAAGCTTGGTGAACTCTGACCTGCGAAATCGCATCACTTGGCTACATGAGACCAATCGAGTATCAAAACAGGACCTCTCTGAACAGAAATTTAAAGCATGGAGCAATTGTTCGCTTTTTTAAATGTCTAATTAGCTTGTTTAATCCCGCCCCTTTTCACAGCGCCGCACGACAGAATTTCGCACACACAAAGCCCAGTGTGACCGTAGCTTTTGCGGCTGTTGGCTGTCTGTGTTTGTGCTTGCGTGTGTGTCATGACGTCACTCACTGTTTGTTTCCTAGAGTCCGCATTTTGCACACATGTGGCGAGTTGCGCTTGTTGCAAATTGGCTATAAATATGGACCAATATTGAGCAGAGAGAGAGGAGACTTCACTGCGAGCCATCAAGCTTCTTTTATTTTCTTTAATTTACTGTTTTGTTTCCCTTAAGTCTTACTTTGATCTGCTTTGTTAATTGTTGGGCTGTTAGTCTTAGGTTAGTGTTGTATATTTGTTGGAGAACGTGAGTTTTGATTCTTTATTTATTCTTACTTAGTTGTGACACATGATTTGTTTGGTTGTAATAAATGTATTAATTTAGACAACTTAGTTCATGTGTACTCTTTATGTTGCGTTCCCTTCATGGATTAATTCTGTTGTGTTGATTGAAAAAAAAAGGGGTTGTAACAGTAAGGGTAATTAGTAAGAGTAAGGGCAATTAACTGCTAAAAAATAATAATAAAATGACAAAGATTAGACTTACCAGGTGTTCCTCAATATCGTGTTCCATACATTCAGATTGGATATGATGAATAAATGTGATGAATGATATTACCTGTGATGGAAAGGGCTAAAATCAAGTCTCATTTGTGGATAATTCATCAAAAATAATTATTTTATTAACATTATGACTAGTTCAGCTCTTCTTGTAATACAATAACCAAAGTCACACTACAATTCACCCAAATGCTTCCATTGTGTTCCCAGGACCTGTACTAACATGTTATTGCTTAAAATTTACTCACAATGATCAGTGTCCAAACTTTCCCAATCATTACGGAGTCTTCTTAACCATTAGAGTTCAGCTCCATAAGTCACAATGTTGTTGTTTTGCTGGATGCAACAGAAGTGAGAACGAGAGAGAGAAAGTATTTAGAAAATGGCAATATCAGTGATGTGCAGTTAAAAACAACTAAGCATTGGGCAATAAATCAATTTAATTTCCTCACACTCAAGTGGTTCCAAACCTTTATAATTTCCTCTGTTGAACACAAAGCAATATATTCTAAAGAATGTTGTAAAAAAAGCAGCCTCAATACTATTGAATTCAATGGCTGTTTTTTTCCAACATTTACAGTATATTATATATATATATATATATATATATATATATATATATATATATATATATATATATATATATATATATATATATATATATAGTTTTTTTTAATTTGTAATGTTCTCTGCGGTCCACTTACAATATTAGCAATGCATTTGTATAAATCGAAGTAATAGGCTATTATCTTGTCCTGGATCTCCAATATATTATCTGTATGTGTTTATCTACAGTACTTATTTGATTATGTGTTTATTTTTAGCACTGCACTGATATTTAACATTTTTCTTAAATGTTTGTAAATGTCTATGGCACAATTTGTATGAGCTATAATTGAAACCTTTTTTAAAAAAACTGTACAAAGCTCAAAACTGATTTGATGCTTAACTGTTACAAAACTCAACACATTAAAAGGTTTAGAATACAGCTTGATAACAGATTTCATTAATAGAATGGTAAAAGCAGGCAGGGTCAAAACCAGAAACATAAGAGGTAATCCACAAAACAAGCAAAGAGGTTGGTCCAGGTAGAAAACAATCATAAACTATAAAGACAGTCCAAGGTCACAATAACAGCCAGGGCATAACATACACAAGAAACTATACCAAACTCAGAGAGTTTGTGAGAGCGCTGCTTATATGCGAGTACTGATGTGGTGCAGTTGTGTGACAATTAGAGTCAAAAATGTTTGACAGCTGTGAGCTTCATCTTTGCAGGGGTTTATATGACGTGTAGTCTGGGTAGCTGGTGAAGTGAGCAGACAGCTGCAGTGCTCTCTAGTGGGTCTTGTGGGCACTAAAACTGATAATCGTAACATTGACAGTCTGTTTTCCTTAAACACAAATAGGGAGAAAAAAAGAAGTGTCTTCTGCATAGCTGACTAGAACATTAAATGAAAAGTACAAGCAAATGCCACACAATGTGGCATTGTATCTTTGAATTTTATTTTTGAGTTGTGTTGTGGTGAATGTAGCAACAAGTACAATTAGTAGCTCACTGAGTGCAACCATTTGCCGTCATTGACAGAATGCACTGCACACCTAAAATAATATCACACCCATAGTCAGAAATAAATGTGGGTTCTATTGTCAAAATCTTTTGTGAGTTTGTATTTCAGTAGATACATTATTACTTTAAGCCACACAAGTCAGATTTACTATAAGTGTTTTGCGTCTCCAGAATGTGTCTGTAAAGTTTCAGCTCAAAACACATATCAGATTTTTCATTATACCTTTTGCAAGATTCCCTTTTACACATTTTTTCACTAGGGGGCTGTTTTGTCGTACTGCACCTTTAAGGCTAGTCCTCCCCGCCCACCATTTCTAAGTGCCTTTCTGTGTGCCTTATTCTCCTCCCTCTGCTGCTTCAGACAACAGAAAGACTTAAAGGAAGCTGATCTCTTGTAGCGTTTGTGAGAAATACTACAGTAAGAACTTTACCAATGAGTATTTGTTGTGCAGCTGCATCGATGAGTCACACAAAGTTCACGCGCGCGCACACACACACAGATACACACGCACACACACACACCGCAGCAGACACACACACACAGACAGAGCGCGTTTAGCTTTGCACTCTTTTTGCACGCAAATTTGACAGGATACAGGTTAAGATCCACAGCTGTATGGATATCTGTTATATTAATGTAAAAAATAAACCTGATTTAACGTCCACAAACTAGGATTGAAGCATCTTCCTTTATAATTGTTCTGACACGCGGCTGTGCTGATGAAGTAAAGCTGAAGTAAATCGCTGTAATTCATTACACACATGCTTTGTTTTAAAACATTTTAAACTTGTGAAACTCACTCTTGATCACATTTGATGATGATTGATGATCCTAGCGAACTGAACACACCTTTTATTCCTGGTTGCTTTGCGCACGTCTGGTCTTGTTGATATGATTATACACGTGACTACCGGGACATGTTAATACAAGTAGCTGTCAATCAATTCAGTGGGCGGGGGGACCGCACTCCTACGTCAAGTTGCGGTCGATCTGAAAAACCGCTCCAATTGGTCCACCGTTTTCAAAAAAGGACTGGGTGTTTATTTCACCCCAATATGATAGTTTATACACTATACCTGCACATATGTCTGTCCAAACAGCTTGAAAAGTAGATTTTTCACCATAGGTGCCCTTTAATTCTGGGGTTCCATTTAAGGACAATTTAAAGTTAACAATCTGTAAAAAGTTGTATGACTTTTTTGTGTGTTCCTATTCAGATGCTGCATTTTGGACAAACTGTGCTCCATCTTTGCTTGGTTGTAATACCATATTGATTAACGAAAGTTAAGTCTAGTATGTTTTTATTCAGGCGACGCAGTGGCGCAGTAGGTACTGCTGTTGCATCACAGCAAGGTCGCTGGTTCGAGCCTTGACTGGGTCAGTTGGCGTTTCTGTGTGGAGTTTGTATGCTCTCCCCGTGCTGGCGTGGGTTTCCTCCGGGTGCTCCGGTTTCCCCCACAAGTCCAAAGACATGCGGTATAGGTAAATTGGGAAAGCTAAATTGTCCGTAGTGTGTGTGTGAATGTTTCCCATCAACTGAAAGGGCATTCGCTGTGTAAAACATGTGCTGGATAATATATATATATATATATATATATATATATATATATATATATATATATATATATATATATATATATATATATATATATTAGATTAGATTAGATTTAACTTTATTGTCATTACACATGTACAAGTACAAGGCAACGAAATGCAGTTTAGGTCTAACCAGCAGTGCAATAGCAGCAAGTGCAGGATACAGGTATAAGTTATAAAGTGCAGTTATAGAAAAACTATGGTGATATTTACAGATGGATGTACTATGAACATTATATACAGGTTGTACTAGCTATGAACAGATTTACAATAAATAAATATATGTACAGGATACTATTAATAGCAGAAGTGTGCAGATAGATAAACATAATTAGAAATGTCCATGTGCAGTGGGTATGTACAGTTCAAATAAGTGAATCAGTGCAATGTATATGTGCAAACTTTAAATGTGCAAATGTTAAATAGTGCAGTGATTGTGAGGAGTATAAGTTAGTGGAGTGTGGGGGGTGTATTGGGGGGGGGGGGGGGGGCAAAAGAGTCAGTGAGGGGCAGAGTTCAAAAGGAAGACAGCTCTGGGGAAAAAGCTGTTCCTCAGTCTGCTGGTTTTTGTTCGGGGGAGCCTGAAGCACCTGCCGGAAGGCAGGAGAGAAAACAGTCTGTGAGCAGGGTGAGAGGTGTCCTTACGAATACTGCGTGCTCGGCGCAGACAGTGTTTCTTCTGGATGTCCTCTATGGCATCACAGTCCCTGTGATGCGTTGGGCAGTTTTCACCACCCGCTGCAGTGCCTTACGCTCAGCAACAGAGCAGCTTCCATACCAGACTGTGACGGAGTTGGTCAGGATGCTTTCTATTGTGCATCGGTTCACCAAGACGGCTGATGAAAGCTGGTTTTTCTTTAGTTGCCTCAAGAAGAATAGGCGCTGGTGAGCCTTCTTGACCAGGCTGGAGGTGTTGGTGGTCCAGGAAAGGTCCTTAGAGATGTGGGTCCCCAGGAACTTGAAGGATAAGACAGGCTCAACGGCCATCCCATTAATGTGGGATGGGATCATGTGAGCCTGTTCGTCCTTCCTGAAGTCCACAATGAGCTCCTTGGTCTTGCTGGTGTTAAGGAGCAGATTATTGTCGGTGCACCAAGTGGCCAGATGCTGTATCTCCTCCCTGTAGGCAGTCTCATCATTATTGCTGATTGCTGATTTTTAAAGCATGTTGGCACAGTTGCTAGGTTAAGCGACAGGTTGAAAATGTCTGTGAATACCCCAGCGAGCTGTTCTGCACATGCTTTGAGGACGCACCCAGGAATACCGTCTGGTCCAGCAGCCTTACGCACATTGATCTGACTCAGTGAGGTGTAGACTTCTGAGGAGGTGAGTGTGATAGGTGAGGTGGTCGGTTGAGTAGTGTTCCTGGTGTAGGGTTCTGTATTGTCTCTTTCAAGCGGGCATAAAAGTCATTTAGCTCATTCAGGAAGGAGACATTTGTGGCTGTGGGGGTGGACTGGCTGGGTTTGTAGGGTTTGCACAATCCAAAATCCAAGATGTCCTGTCGGGTGTACGATGTAAAGGCACTGCTGTTCTGCACGAACAGACCCGAAATGAGCAGGAATAATACTGCAAAATTGCAGAAACTGGAGAGACACTGAGCCTCGCAAACCGAACGCGCCGCCATCTTGTCTCGATCTATATATATATATATATATATATATATATATATATATATATATATATATATATATATATATATATATATATATATATATATATACATTACTAGTCTGTATTTTCTGTGCAGCACAAATTCCTAAACATTAGACTAACAACAACAGGTACGGCATATACAGTCTGACACAAAATATCCTTATTCTAATCTGAGCTACTTGACTGAATCAACCAACTCGCATCTCATTTTTTATTTGCAAACTATATGGATTATAAGGTCATCAGACATATTTGTAGGAAGTGAATCCCTCCATGCAGAGTGATAATTACTATGATTATGGTACTAATTGTTGCTCTTTGCACCCACGTGTCGGAAGTTCAGGTTTTCTGTTGTGGAATTAGAAATAACTACAATCTGCAGGTGTGGAGACATGTCCTCTTTCACAGGCACAGGACATGCACTTTCGGTTAAGTTCGCTGCCAAACATTTGATGTGAGACAACACAGTTGGGTTTCATCAGCGCTAGTTGTTTGGCATCGGCTTGGTGTGTCCCGGCCTTTAGAGTTTGCCCTACATGTTCAGTCCTAGCCCACAGAAAACCCTCACTAGGTCCACACAGTGCCTGAACTATAATCTACAACAATAAATCTGTTTCAGTAAAAATTATTTTTCAGCGCAGTTATCATTAGGCGTGGGGGAAAATATTGCATTGCGATTCCTTCTCTAACTTCTCTAGCTATAGGCACACATATGCATTCATTTACAAAGATGGTTAAAATCCAGGTGTGCAGCTTCGTGAAGCATAATGATCTGTTGTGCAGCCAAGGCTTCAGGATGCTGTTCATCATAGACACTGTATTTCTGCGATACAGTGTCGCACTGTGCTATTAATCCAGTTTGCCAGTGGTTTTAGAATCACTTAAGGATTCAAACAGAATACTATGTCACCGTTCTGCAGGTTGTGATCTAGGCCTACTGTACAGTTGTGCAAACTAGTCTGCTTTAAAGCTTGCTTTATGCTTTAATCTTCCAGCAGGCACATGACGTCACATGACGTCAGACTGACATTGTACGCAACGTCATGAACATTGCATTTTTGAGAGGAAATTGAAATCTGGTTGACATCAGAACCCAACGTCAGACCGACATCAGTGTCCAACATCGAACAGACATTGATTTTGGTCACTTTCCAATGCAACCTAAAAACAACCAAATATCTACGACTAATGATGTTACAGCTTGATGTTGTGTGGACGTTGCCAGCTATGACTTCTATCACACGTTTTTTGGTTGAATAAATATCATCTTTGACGTCATTATGATGTTGGTTTAAGATGTTGACAGGCCAGCACAAAGCGTACACAGACTCGTAAACTTCCAGTGTTGTAACAGAGCGTCCCAAGTAGGCATGGGACGATAATCGTTTCAAGGTATAACCGCGGTTTGGAAAATTTGAGGTTTTTAAACAAAATTTAAAAAAATTTATGCTATACCGTTCCTATGGTATATGTCAGATTTTAATTAAAATTATTTATTTTTTTTATTTTTTTAGGACAACAATATGTCCAGCAGAAAAGATATCAAAAAATGCCGTTTTAAAATGGTAAAGAAATCTGTGTTTCTGAAACAGAAGTCAATGATTCATTTGAATTATTCAGCCTGATGTTACTTACAAAATATTTTAAATGTTTCTCAAAATAAAATATTTTGTGTTCAAAGGGGGAAAAAAGTTTTAGTTTTTTACCTGGACATTTAAGAAGAGCATATATTAGAGCAGTAATCACAATAACGAAAAACCATGAAACCGTGATATTTTAAGCCAAGGTTATCATTCCATCAGAATCTTATAGCGGCCCATGCCTAGTACCAAGGCATAAGGGCATCCGTGGTGACCAGGCGGCCCCAAGAGTGCATGCTTTTTGTTTTTGATAATGGATATATTATGTCAATCGATAATAGTGAATATAATGCGAAATGCATTATTCAATGAAAAAAAAGCAATATTTTGTTAATGGGCTGCTGCAGGATGCATGCACAGCTAGGCTATGTAACTGATGCTGACTGAGGAAGCAGTGGACAGCAGAGCAGCAAAACACTCAATCTCAACAAAGATATATTCTCAAAACAGAGAAAACAAGCAAGATTTAGTTACTGCCCTCCTTAGTTACTGTTGCTATAAACGCCTGTCAGCATTCGTGCCTGGCACATCTATTACAGTGTGTATGCGCCGGTGTCAGACATTCCCAGGCATATAATTGGTCATTTTTGTCGAACAGGTGAGATATCCGATAAAGCCAGACAAAAAAGGACTGCATATACATTACAGGGGTATATTCACGACATAATAGCAACCGATTATAAAATAATTTAATCAGAATCGAAGCTAGCCTAGCCGCCTCATACGCTGACCATTTAAACAGCTTAGTCACGCACAGCAAGAGAGGTGAAATTTAAAAACAACCTATTAATAACTAGTTAAACCATGATTTCTCTATTTTAGCTAAAAAGCCTGATAGACTATTGTTATGCAATAAAATATAGCATCACTAACAGACGAGGAAACACGCATGGACAGTGCTTCTACATAATTCACAGAAAGAGCAGGCAGAAAGGGGAAACTGATGGATTTGTGCTACATATTAGCATCATTGACTCATAACAATGTACAGTAGCTAAAACTGTCAGTGTGTTTGTGTGCTCTTTATCCAGTTTCTATTCTAATTTGCAGTTAAGTGGAAGAAATAAATACATTGAAATGCAAATCAAAGTATAAATAGCAGAAGTGAACAAATAGATTTTCCCTACCAGCAAATATTAGTATATATAAGTATATTGATCGCAAGTGCTCAGTTTGTGATCACATCTCGGTTTTGTTCTGTTAATATGTAATTTCAAATATTCGTAGCTTCGGTTCTATCACTGAATGTGAATATCGAAAACAAAACCAACTTAACGCCGCTCCTTTAGCACCCCTCACAGAGCTTGATCCACGCTGGAGAGCTGGCATTTCTCCTCTTGGGTTTTAGGTTTAGAAAAGGGAAAAAATTCCACCACCCTGTCCAAACTTTAAGGATACCGTTTGTCAGATTTGCACAATCCATATCCACAACGCTTTAGCCTGTTTCCCTCACTCGAAAGCTTGACAGAGCCAGTGCGCGTAGCTACGGTTGCTAAGCCACGATTGGTGGGTGGCGGTTTTAGGGTGTGGCTTAGCAAAGGGTCAATTTGGTGCTGAAAATAAATGACTGTACATGGCCGCATACTACGAGTAATGTTGACAGTAAGTAAATACATTGTAAAAAAAAGTTTGCTTGTTTCTAGTCCAAATATCGGAAAGTTCTTAAATCAATAAGAATTTTCTAGACAGATTTTTTTCTGAAAGCAAAACAATATTTTTGTAGCCATATAAAAAGTTGGATTAGCTAGGCTATATCTAGGCAGTTGTTGAAAATATTTTATGAAGTAAGCAACACAGCTACAGCACATAACATCAATAATATGTGTTTTATATTTATAGTGTGTGAATAATCAAGGATTGACGATAATTTGTCATGTTGTTTGCCCCAGATAAATCCTGTTTAGGGCCCCTGAAGCCTTGGGCTGGCCCTGCTGTGAGACAACAGTTATAATCATTATTTACTGTCATCAAACCAAAACTATTATGTGTTGAGAAAAATATTCTCTCAGTTCAACAGCACATAGGAAATGTTTGAAAAGGAATTATAATTTCAAAAGAGAGCAAAAAGTTTTAACTTCAACTGTACATTTTTTCCTTAATATTTCCTCATTGTTATATAAAAACATGAAAAATGTCGATGCTCTTTTTTATGGAATGTTTACTCTTCAAAACTGCTTTTAGTAATCTGGCTTTTTTACATTCAGAGCTTGTTCATCCTGAGTAATTCATCCATTCATTTTCCTTCGACTCAGTCCCTTATTTATCACAGCCACAGCCGAATGAACCACCAACTACTCTCCCATATGATTTATGCAGTGCATACCCTTCCACCCTTCTACCCTATCCTAACTTTATCAACAACAGAAACATTGACATGTTCCTAACAGGCAGAGAGTCAAGGCAGACGGCACACGATCTGAAATACAAATCCCAGATAAGGTCAAAAGGCAAGCACCAAACAAACTGAAGTAAAACAACAACAATCAAAGCTAGGCAGGCCAACATTAGAGAAAACCACACAAACGTGTTGCATGTGAAAGACCTTCATTTAGCAAAATGTTTCATGTTAAGTGCTTAAAGGCAGGGGATGTGAATTGTGACTGTTTTTCACATCAAAAAAGCACTGACTAAGTGGTCTAAATGTATTTATATGCTTTTTTATCATCTGTGGATCAAAAAAAGATTCAAGTTTCATTCAAAATGTTTGTGTTCAGTCTGAACATTACGACAAATCTGCCTGTCAAAATATTTGCATATCTCTGTGCACTATGTTTGTGCAGACAGGATACCTTATTATTATGTTGCCATTATTCAGCAGAATGAGCAAACATGGAAGGCGGACAACAATCTCCAAGTATACAGTACCTTTTAAAAGTGGCACAGGCGAGTATGTGAGAAAAATAAAATGTGGTAATCTGACATCTCATGTTGACGTCTGAGGCTCAGGTCTGCCCGTGTGTGTTCATGTGATATGGAGGAGGGGTGGCAGAGAGGGCATCATTTCTGACTTTCAGTGCTTATCTGCGAAAGTGTCTACTCTATTATTAAAGAGCATAGATATAAGAGACCAGGTGTGACAGTAATCAGTCCATGTGAAGGATGATGGAAAGCGTAGTCCAAAAGTTATATTTGGGTGAATAATAACCCGCCCCCTCAAATTACCATTATGTTAAAGAGGATTTTAATGATAAAATGTGCTATTTATTTTTGTACATAAATTCTAAATAACCCACTTATTTGTCTTATACAGTTAATAGCTAATAATAAACTGTCTAATGTGTAACATTAGGTCAAAGTACTTTTTATATTAAAATTGTTCAGAAATCTGTCATTTGCAATTTATATTAATTTACAGTTTGGTTGTTTTATGGCATTTAAAAGTTAAAAAACATGCCATCTCAGCATTATTTATTTATTTTTTGATTGTGTAATAGACATCTAACAGATGTCTTAACAGAGTTGACTAAACAAAGCGAAATTTGGGCTATCTGTGAATAGACTAGCCATCAATGTCACTGATTATGGATCTGTGTTTTCGTATGTTGTGTCATGCCATGTGTGTTGTCGTGTGCGAGGGTGTATGTTTGTTTACCTTCTTGTGTTGACAGCGTGCTATAGAATCAGCTGATGTCATCAGCTGACTTAATCATCCTCCAGCTGAACCTTATTTGGCTGACTATATATTCCTCCTGTGGTATGTTCTGGTTATCAGTCCGTTGTTTGTCCTTGTTTCTGTCCGTTTGATGTCTTGGTTGTGGCTCTCTTTATTTGATCACTGGTGTGTCCAGAACATCCAGTGGTATTCTTGTTATATTCTGTCATTAGTTTATTAAATACTTGCATTTGGATCCTCTCTGTCTAAGTGGCGTGACAGAACGGACTGATCTAACATGGATCCAGCGAGTATCTCCAGCCCGACTGAATTTGTTTCACATGCTACCACACGCATGAAACCGACACGATGATCAGATGATCACCATAAACATCAGTCGCACTGTCCAGGCGCTTGTCCACTCAGATCTCTGATCTCACCACACGGTTGCAAACGTGCTTCATGCTGTCGGTCTTCACTAACTAACATTAGTCCACCTGTTATGCTGGTTCCTGAGCGAACAGCCGGATTTTCCGAACCTCGCCTTCTACCTCCAGCGTTCTAACTCCGGGGAGCCCGAGTTGTGTCGCGCCTTTTTTTTAATTTATTTTATTTATTATTTATTTATTTATTTATTAGAATATACAAAAGGTACACAATTTGAGGAATGCAAATACAAAGAAAAAGAAACTATAACAAAAATACAAAAAACAACAACAATACAATCAGTACCGGCAGGTGCGTGTGTTTGTGGGTGTGTGGCATGTAAGGTAACATGGTAAACAGGTCAGAGTACATACAAAAGGAACATAACAGTCACTAATGAAGCAGTAACTTATATAAGGAGTGACAACAATGCTAGTGATATAATGATAATAATAATGACAGTAAGCAGGCAAGAAAGGACAACAGTAATAATCATTAACACAACCACTACAATATAAAAATAATAATAATAAAAATAAATCCCAAGTACGAACACCAAATACTACTACAGAGAGTTTCTAATGCTACAACTATTAACTACTGCTACTACAGCCACAACCCTACTACTCCTACAATGTATACTACTACTGAACCTATTACCACGACTACTACCACGATACTACTACTACTACTACTACTCTACTACTGATACTACTACAGGAATGACTGCTACTACAACATCGACAATCAACAACGTCTACTGCTTCTGATACTACTACACAGACAGCGACAACGACTACTACTATAACACATCCACTACTTCTGATACACTATACCAACGACATCTACTACTACAGATACTACTTCAACTACTACTTCAAAAACCCAAACTACAACTTCAACCACTAATACTACTACTACTACAACTACAGCAACCTGATATGACAATGGTAGAAATACTTGTAATAATGATAATGAGGAGAGGACAGGACAGTACTATAATAATGATAACAAAAGTAGAAGTCAATAATATTGATGATAATAGTGAGGAGGTGAGGGGGGGTTGGGATTTCAGGAAGAGAACAATAATATTAATAATGATAGTAATAATAATAAGTAGAAAAAGGAAAGAGAAGAAATAGAAGATTAGAACATTAGAAAAGGAGAAAAAAAAGAAAAGGAAGGAAAAAAAGAGTAGAAAAAAGGAAGTGGAAACATTTGCAGCAGACAAGACAATGAGAATATTGAGAGAAGGAAAAAAAACATTACTATGATAAATATAAACAGTAAAAACTCAAAGTAAAGAATAATATTGAAAAGAAGAATTTAGGTAATACTAGGATTAGTTATTAATAATAGTAATAATAATAATAAAAAGAATGAAAGATCGAGAGGAGGAATGATAAACGTGATAACTATGATATACTAACGTCGATAATATAATGATAATAATAATACTAATAATAATAAAACAACAACAGCTTTTACAATAATTTGAGGTGGTGGAAGGTATAAAATCAGCATTAAAGTGTGTACTGTTTGTCAGTTGCTTTGTGATGCATTAAAAAAGTATGACGTGTGGCATGGGTCAGTCCAGTGCAGTGCACAGGCTGCCATGCCCACGCCACACTTACCCTGTGAGTGTAGTATATGTAAGTATATGCAAGGAGTTTTTTATTTTTTTTTTTTTATTTTTTAATTTCTCTTTCTTCTTTCCAATAAATCAAATAATTATTATTATTGTTACCTTTGAAGTTTTATGTAACTTGGTTGTGGGGGAAAAAAAGAAAAAAAAGCAGAGGAAAAACTAAATAATCAAAAAAAATTTAAAAAAATGAATAAGTAAATAAACTAAATAGAAAAAAACATTTGATAGAAAACAGAAAAGGAGAATAATAGAACAAAAGGGGAAATAAAGAAGTATGTAAATAACGAATTATAATGTGGGGAAGTATTAATAAGATTAATATGACAAACTTTTTGTTTTTTCCTTTCAATTTATTTATTTTTTATTAGATTTGATATTAAAGTTTTTTTTAATATAATTATACTTTCTTTTTTTTTTCTTACCTCTACCTGACCCCCTCTGTCGCGCCTTTTTAACGAAGTGCTCGCTGTACTTTTCCCTGCAGCCTTCCTCGTTTTCCATGGAGGAAGCGAAAGTGGCGTTTATCAGACTCCCATCCCAGCAAGCAATAGCCGTAATTTCACAGGCTAGGTGAAGTATAGACCAGATCTAGTCCGGCTACGTGTAACCCAATTTTAGCCCGAACAATCTTAAATTTGGTTGCATGTTGTTGTTTTTTTTTTGTTAACTAAAGCATATATATATATATATGATACTCCATCATGTAAGAAAAGTCAATAACGTTTATGAGGTTCCTGCAAGTAATAGACTTAGTTTCAGTTTCTTGGTGAAGTATTTATCAGTCTGGTCCGGCGATGTGTAACCCATCATTAGCCCAAAAAACCTTAAGCAGTCTAGCAGGTATGAGTTGCTTAAACATTTAAGACTAAAACATTTACACTATGACCACATTTGCTGGTTTCCCTGTCCATATGCATGTTGCCCATGTGCATTCACAAGCTAGATGAAGCTTTCGAGTCACATCAAACACACAAAATGAATATGAAACAATATTTATGCATTATCCATATAACTGCGGTTGACGTAAAGAAACACTGAATATAACACATTGATACTAAAATAGTTAAAATGCGTCATATAATTAAATTTAAATGTGTAAATAAGTAATAAGCTTTAAGTGGCTAATTATTTTTTATGTTAATTGGTGTTTTTTTCCTTCTAGTTTTAATATGTAACCATCAAGCGTGATTGTGTCCTGAAGACCTATCGCATTTGATGAGTCTGTGCATCTACCTCAATGAAGACTTGTAAAAGAATATGTGGTGTCAACCCACCCTCCTTTCATAAATGTATTTGTAAAACTCACAGTCACAGGAGTGAGTTTGGAACACATCTCAGTATTTTCTCTCCTTTTTCTGCAGGACTGAAAGTGATGGCTGAATTTCAAAATGCACACACAACAGTGGAGAGCTTGATCATTTGGGCTGAGGATGCTGGTCCTGGGGACAGACCTACAGATGTTGGTGTAGAAGTTCTGCAGTACCTGCTGAGTGTCACATTTAGATTGGATGGACTTTTTGGGTTCATGTACACTTAAAGGTTTTTTTTTTAACCAGAAATGAAAACGTTTAATTATTCATGTTGTACCAAACATTGATTTGTCTTCGAAGTATAAATTAAGATACTTCAGGTGAAATCTGAGAGCTCTCATTCTCTATAGACAGCAATGGTCCCAACTTGTTTAAAGTCCAGATAAATACCTAAACATCCTCAAAACAGACCACATGCTTTCAGTTGTTTAATCAGAATATTTTAAGCTACAAGACTAATTTTGAGTGCATATAAAGTAAAAATAACAGCCTTTGAGTTTCTTTATTCTGTTGAACAAGATATTTTGAAGAAAGCTGAATACCTGTAACCATTAGTATATAACCTGTACTTCCATGGTATATTTTTTACAGGTTTTCAGCTTTCTTTAAAAATCTGTGTTCAACAGGAAAAAAATCTTAGTTTTATGTTATTTGTCTTGTCATAACTTTTGTTTGACATTTTATATATATTTATTTTGTATCGTTTAATGTTTTTAATATTGTTAATGTTGCTTTTATTAATAAAAGCTTTGTTTAATCAGTTTGAATGGATTGCATTTTTGAGAACCTGTTGATCAAAAATGTTGGTATATATATATATATATATATATATATATATATATATATATATATATATATATATGTATGTATATGTGCATTTTTGTTGTTTATTAAATGTATAAACATAATTATTTATTAGCTGAAATGTTGATGACTTGTTTATGCTTGGGCTGTACTTAGACGTCTATTAAATTTTCAACTGACAGCCCAAATTTAACCATTACTTAGCCTAGACCAAAATTCACCGGCTATTAGACGTATATATGTAGTCATTGAAAAGGCATCTAAATCACGTCTAGTCTAATCTTGGGCTATGGTTAGATGTCTATTAGATTTTTACTGACAGCCCAAATTTAGCCGTGATTTAACCAAGACCAAATTTCACCAGCTATTAAACGTCTATATATTTAGTCGTCTAAATCACGTCTAGTCTAATCTTGGGCTAAGGTTAGACGTCTATTAGATTTTCACTGACAGCCCAAATTTAGCCGTGATTTAGCCTAGATGTCTAATAGACATCTTTTACCAAAAAAATGCTTGCTGGGATGTTGCTCTTCGATTGATACCTTTTCGACAAAGCTTAAAATGGTATTCGATCGAGCCTTGGCAGGCAGGGAGGCAGCTCGGGTGCTTACGGAGTTGCAGCAGGGGCATCGGAGAGTCGCTGACTACTCTATTGAGTTCCGCACCCTGGCTGCAGAGAGCGAATGGAACGCGCAGGCGCAGTGGGACATCTTTCTCCACGGGCTGGCAGACCATATAAAGGAAAAAAATTTGCTCTGGATCTTCCTAAGACCCTGGACGAATTCATTGATCTGGCCATTCGTGTGGATTCTCGTTTTCAATTCGCAGAGAGAAACGCGACGCACGCACGCTCTGGGGAGATCACCTTTTCCGGTTGTCACTGTAGTTCCGGGGCTGAAGGACTCTCGGAACCCGAAGACATGCAGATGGGCCACTCTAGGCTGTCACTGGAGGAGAAGCGCAGACGCCGCAGTGAGGGCCCGGTGTTGCACAGCGGTGGTGCTGATCACATCATGATTCAGGGTAAAAGCTAGAGCCAGTCAGTAGAAAAGAGATTACTGACGGTTAGAGTATCTTTGAACAAGTCCTCTCTTTACTCTTTTGAATGTTGAGTTGGAGTGGTCATCTGGGAATTTTAGTACTCAAGCACTTATTGACTCTGGTGCGGAAGGAAATTTATTGACTCTGCTTTAGTTCAAAGACTCAGACTTCCTGTGATTTCTCTCTCCCAACCAATATCAGTTCATGCTCTCAATGGTTTTTCTCTTCCTTCCATTACTCATTCCACTGGTCCACCTCTGGTAACCACTCTTAAATTATTCTTTTTTTTTAAAAGAAGCTCCTGTCACTCCAGTAGTCCTTGGGCATCCTTGGCTGGTAATACACAATCGACATATTAACTGGAGGCAGGAATCTATAATTTCTTAGAGTGAGAGCTGTCATGCTACGTGTCTGTTGTCTGCCTGTTCTTCTGTCTCGTTCTGTTTTTCAGGAGGAAACATGGATCTGTCAAACGTGCCCAGTGAGTACCTTGACCTGAAGAGAGGGTTCAGTAAGTCTCGAGCTGCTTCTCTGCCTCCACATCGTCCCTATGACTGTGCTATAGAGTTATTGCCAGGCACGTCTCCGCCTAAAGTCTTCCAAGCACTCGTGAATGATGTGTTGAGAGATATGCTAGATCAGTTCTTTTATGTTTACCTGGATGACATACTGATATTTTCCCATTCTCTCCAGGAACATATTCAACACGTCAGGCGAGTGCTTCAGAGGCTGCTAGAGAATGGGCTTTATGTCAAGGTGGAGAAATGCGTATTTCATGCACAGTCTGTTCCTTTTTTGGGACAATCGTGTCAGTCGAGGGGCCCCTGCAGAGGTTTCTTGGTTTGCCAATTTTTACCGGCGTTTCATCGCAACTTCAACCAGCTCGCCGCGCCTCTGACTGCCTTAACCTCCATCAAGACTCCGTTCAGGTGGTCCAATGCAGCGTCTGAAAAGCTGCTTTGTTTCAGCACCATTCTCATTGCCCTGATCCATCACGGCAGTTCGTGGTGGAGGTTGACGCATCAGAGGTGGGGGTCGGTGCTATCCTGTCCCAGCGCTCTTCCTCGGACGGCAAGATGCATCCCTGCGCGTATTTTTCACATCGTCTAAACAATGCAGAACGAAATTATGATATTGGTAATCGAGAATCTGGCTGTCAAGCTTGCGTTGGAAGAGTGGCGTCATTGGCTAGAGGGTTCGGGGGTTCCCTTTATCGTTTGGACCGATCATAAAAATCTGGAGTACATCCAATCCCAAAAGATTGAACTCTAGGCAGGCGGTGGGCTTTATTTTTCGGACGTTTCGATTTTTCCATCTCGTACCGACCAGGTTCTAAGAATGTTAAACCTGACGCACTGTCTCGAATTTTTGATCACTCCGAGCATGCATCATCTCCTGAAAGCCATCGTGCCACGCAGACTTTTTATCTCTGCTGTCACCTGGGAGATCGAGTCGAGGGTCCGCATGGCCTTAGAAGGGGTAACGCCTCCGCCTGGATGCCCACCGGGTCGTTTATTTGTGCCAGAGGAATTACGGTCTGACGTCATCCGTTGGGGTCACTCTTCCAAGTTGGCCTGTCATCCGGGGGAGTCGTACCTTGTCTCTAATCAAACAACGATTCTGGTGGCCAGTTATGGCTCGTGACATAAGAGATTTTGTGTTGGCTTGCTCAGTTTGCGCTGTTTCTAAGACTTCCAATCGCCCCCCCGCTGGACTTCTTCAGCCGCTGTCAGTGCCATCGAGACCCTGGTCCCATATTGCGCTAGATTTCGTTACAGGTCTTCCCCCCTCAACGGGAATACGGTGATTTTGACCGTAGTGGACCGGTTTTCGAAAGCCACTCACTTTATTCCTCTGCCCAAATTACCATCAGCCAGAGAGACAGCGGTTGCTGTCATTGACCATGTCTTTCGTATTCATGGCCTCCCGACAGATGTGGTTTCTGACAGGGGGCCTCAGTTCATCTCTAAATTTTGGAGAGAGTTTTGTCATTTACTGGGGGCGACTGTTAGTCTTTTTCTGGTTTCCACCCTCAGAGTAACGGTCAAACGGAGAGAGCCAACCAAGATCTTGAACGTATGTTATGTTTAGTCTCTCAGAATCCATCCTCCTGGAGCCAGCAGCTCTCATGGGTTGAGTACGCACATAACTCATTACCAGTGTCTGCCAGGGCCTCTCCATTTGAGTGTAGTCTAGGGTACCAGCCACCTGCTTTTCCCAGTCTGGAATCTGAAGTCGCGGTTCCCTCCGCCCACGCCTTTGTCCAGAGGTGTCACGTACTTGGAACAGGGCCAGACACCCTCCTTCAAGTAGGTTTGCGCACCAAGGCTAAAGCCGATCGCCACCAGTCTAAGCCTCCCGTTTAGGTTGTCGGTCAAAAAGTGTGGCTTTCATCTAGAAATATCCCTCTCCGCACCGTATGTAATAAACTTGCACCTAAATTCATTGGCCCGTTTTCTGTCATCAAAATCATTAGTCCGGTGGCAGTCCGCCTCAAACTTCCTCCAGCGTACAAGGAATTCATCCTGTTTTTCATGTCTCTAAATGAAGCCCGTTTTTCATACGGCCATTAATCCGCCTACTCCGGTCTTCTTTGCAGCTGATTGCTTTAAAATTTTAAGTTAACTTAACATTTATTTTTTTACAGTGTATTAAATACCAAATTTCTTGGTAGAATCTTTCAGTATGGGAGTATTAAATAATACAGTACATGTGATCACCCTCTCTCAGTTTTTCAGATGCCCCCTCTTCAGTGCTTGGATGGCACCGGCTCTTCAACTGTTATTTTTTAAAATTTGCAATCTACTTCTTGTGTGTCGTCAACCCCTCAGTCAGTTGTTTCTACTGCCATTGCCATGCTAATAAAACACACCTTATATTTCCAATCGGACAATCCAACAGTATCACCTGCAGCAGCCTGTTTGTCAACAATTATACCATTAACTTTTGCAAAATTGCAGAAGATACCTTGACTAGCTGGCTTAGACCTGGATTCCAACACTCTTAAATTGTAGTTGGGTATTTGTAGATCCAAATGAGGCCTATGTTGCATTTTTGTCCAAATTAATATAATTATAAAACTACCACTGCCTGCTGTCCTGTGGAGTACAAAAACAAAATCATAAACCTTACTGCATGTGTGAAGTACTTAAAATCACAACAAATGACAAAATACAAATAAGATTCGTAAAAAATAATCAAAGCTCTATTTTAAGAACACAAAACAAACAATATTTCAGGGGTTTTCCAGCACAGAGAATTACCAGGGGGCCACCTCTATCAAATGTACTAACTCAGCCTTTTTGACAAACAGGCAGGCAGTCCCGGCTACCAACAGACCACAAGTGATGCTAAAGCACTGGTCATGTACATGTACTACATTTAGCCATTTTAAATAAAACAATGTTTTATTTGATAAGATTACAAGAATAATACAAAATGGGCCCTATCATTCACCCGGCACAATAAGGCGCCAGACGTGTTTTCACAACCAACACAATCCTAATTGTCCGCCACGTTGTTTAAATAGCAAATCCATTTGCGCCACTTTGTGGACTCATGGGTGTTTCTGTCAGGCAGGGAAAGAAAACAGAGAGGTTGCAGTTAAAATAGAGAGAGTTTATTTAATAATAATGATGAACGAAGGCAGCTGCCGTTCTTCAACCACCCTTGGGAGAACGCAGACTGGGAGATGAGCAACAGAAAATCCGTCTGGCGAGCGCATGTGAGAAGCTGGGTTCCAACAGCGAGGAGGCTGTGCCGATCACAGGTAAGCAAAATAAAGTTAAATAACAAATCAGGTGTTGGACTAGACTGGGGTTAAAGTAAGGTTTGCTTAGAGCGAGAGAGTGTGTCTGAAGGTTTTAATGAACACAATAATCCGACAAAGTGTAACAAGACAGGGCAGGTATATATAGAGAGGAGAATTGGATCAAATAGAAACAGGTGAGTAATGCATGCACACCAGCGCTGATTGTAAGGAGGAACAGCTGAAGTGAACAACAGAATTGGATCAAACCTGACTCATGACAGTACCCCTCCCCCGAGGCGCTCCCGAGAGAGAGACTGTCGAGAGCGCGAGAAGTCCTCGATAAGCGAGCGGTCCAATATGTCCCGGGCCGCCACCCAACTCCTCTCCTCCGGACTGTATCCCTCCCAATCGACCAGATACTGAAAACCCCTGCCACTGGGACGTCAGGCAAGAATTCTCTTTACAGTAAAAATCAGGGCATCATTGACAAGAGCGGGATGGGAGGAGGGGGAAGGTCTGAAGGGTGCGCGAATAACGGGTTTGATGCACGAGACGTGGAAAACGGGATAAACTCGCTGCATCGAGCAGGGTAAACGGAGGCGAACAGCCGCTGGATTGATTTTTTGGAGATGGAAAAGGGACCTATGAACCTTTGAGTGAGTTTACGAGAGGGAGACTGCAAAGGGAGGTTACGAGTAAAAAGTCAGACTTTCTGGCAGTAGACATGACAGGGAGCTTTGATATGATGTTGATTAGCACTGTGACGTGTTTGTTCGCGGGTCTTAATAATGATTTACGCGCTCTCTACCAAGTGTGTCAGCAACGTCTAATGAAAGCTTGTACAGAAGGTAACAAAGCTTCGGGTTCTTGCGAAGGGAATAGGGGAGGTTGATAACCCAAGCAACAGTGAAAGGGGGAGAGACCAGTGGCTGATGTGGGCAGTGTTATAAGCGTATTCAGCCCAACCCAACAGCTCGAACCAGGAGGCTGGATTGTGGGTGACTAATGGGCGGAGAAGACGGCCAAGGATCTGGTTAATGCGTTCGGCCTGCTGGATAAGCCGTCAACGGCATGTCTTGCAGCTACCAGCTCCTGCTCATGCTGACCCAGCATGATACCATGCAGCATAGCAGTTGAGTGTATGGGGAATGCTTTTTTCAGTTTATTCATGAAAATTTGCTTTTGTATAATGTTATTATTATTAGCAGTATAATTTATTATGCATATTTATTGTTTTACTAAAAACAAACTTAGATTTGTCCATCCGTTGGGTTTTGGACCATATCGGGCATAGGCTTTGCATAGGGGTTTGGATATAACTCAGTTGTTTGACCACATTTCGTTATTATTGTTCATTTATTAGTTTGCTGGAAATTAAAACTGAATTTAGAAAAAGTTTTGAAACAAATCTTTGTGCTTAACAAACAAAATTAAATATGTAGGCTAATGGACAGGGCCGGAGTGGGACTCCTTTTCAGACCTGGAGTTTCAAGCCTTAGACCGGCCCACCTCGGTTCACCACTGACTATATTAAAATAAGGTCATTTCCAATTCAGTTTCTAATGACACTATCACATCTTTTTCAAGGAAACAGCTGCTTTAGAACTTCAAATGTTTTTTTATAAATATGAGAACCTTAAAGGGTAGATAAATCTCCAACACTATTCTTTAAAACATAACAATGTCCTTTCCTGCATTATGCAAAATTGTTTATAGATATCCAGTCCTTTGTAACGGTGTTCTCAAAAAAATTTAAATAAAATATGTACACCTACATAAGTAACCCAAACAGTATTATATGTCTTAACACTAAAAATGAAAAAAAAAAAATTACTCAGGTGAGCTTCAAACTCAGATCGGTGGCATCGTAACACAACGCGCCGACCACTGGACCACAATGGTGCTGTTATGTTGGTGCGTTTTAAAGGAAAAATAAGTACTGCACTGTTAACTGCAAGACTCTTTTAACCACAGTGTTACTTTTCTATTGATGGCTTAAACTTTTTCTTCCCTTTTTAGATTTCTGATCAAGTTTTATTCAGATTTTATTCAGATATGTCAGAGTTATTAATGTAGTGAATCATCTGATTTTCATTGAGCAGGTGTAATATTCATTAATAAAATAATTCTTCAAATTCTTATTTTCACTAAGGTGCTGCTGTTTGGGGTTGGATGATAGTTACGTCATCATTAACCTGCAGGGCTGTATTTGCTCAAAATAATGAATAAAAAGAGTGAGGCTATGGTCAAATTAATAAATAAATGAAAAAATGTGTGACTGCTGAGAGTGCATGCAGCTAGGGACACCGCCCTCATGGCCAAAAATATGGACCGGCCCACCGGGAATTCTCCGGTCCTCCCGATTAGCCATCCGGGCCTGCTAATGGATTCGTTCAGTGGAGTGCGTACAACCCATTCTCTATCCACGGAAGTATAGAAGTAAAGTAAAGAGAAGGTAAAAAGGGCGAATGGAGGAGACTTGTTCTTTATCCTCGCGCTGCAGATGGTCTGTTTAACTGTTTTCTCGCTAGTGAAGCATTTAGTTTGTCCACTTACAAAGTCCGCCATGTAAATAGCAAATGTGCCATGGAGTAGGCATGGTATGATAACCTTGGATACAAATATCACGGTTTCACTGTATCACGGTATTTGTGATTACTGCTCTAAAATATATTCTTTTAAATGTCTGAGTGAAAAACAAAAACTTTTTTCCTCTTTGAACAAAATACATTTTATTTTTTGAAAGATATTAAATATTTTGGAGCAGTAAACATGTCAGGCTGAATAATGAATATGAATCATTGACTTCTGCTGTCTTTATTATTTTCAAACACAGATTTCATTACAATTTAAAACGGCATCTTTGGAGATCTTTTCAGCTAGAGATACTGTTGTCCTAAAAGTAAATAAAAAAATCCTTACACATACCTCAGGGACGGTATTACAGAAAATTTTGGCATTTTAAAACCTTGACTTTTCCAAACCGTGGTATAGCTTGAAAACGGTTGTCATCCCATGTCTACCATGGAGCGATGCAACTGACTCTTAAAGGGAATAAGAGATGATACTCTGATTGGTTTAGTGCACGTTAGGCTCAAAACACACCCATAACTTATTATCCTTAAAGGGCAACTAGGTTACCACTTTTTCCAGAATTAACATAAGTCTTTTGTGTCCCCAGAATGTGTCTGTAAAGTTTCAGCTCAAAACAACCATCAGAGTATTTGTTATAGCTGTCTGAAGTGTCTGTATTATAGCCGGTAAAACCTGGTAGCTGTTTTTTTTGTACTGAGCCTTTAAGACTAGTCCTCCCCATCCCACGTGCCTGTCAGCAACATGCCTCAATCGCCACCCTAGGCTGCCTCAGGAAGAAGATCTCACGTTGCGTTTGTGAGAAATACTACAGTAAGAACTTTACCAATGAGGATTTGATGCATTTTTTGTGAGTTGCAACCATGAGTCACACACAATGTCATTACAAAGTTCTCGCGCGCACACAGCGAGGACACGTACACACACACACATAGTGCAGACACACACCAACACTGTAAACACCCACACACACACACACAGAGAGAGAGACAGAGACAGCGTGTGCGTTTAGCTTCGCACTCTTTTTGCACGCATATGTGACAGGATACAGGTTAATCTCCACTGCTGTATGGAGATCTGTTATGTTAATGTACAAAATAAACCTGATTTAACGTCCACAAACCAGGACTGAAGCGTCTTCCTTTATAATGGGTGTGTTTATATCACCCCAATATGACTGTCTATACACTATATCTACACTCGTCTGTCCAAACAGCTTTAAAAGTAGATCACCATAGGTTATTACCATAAGTTTTCACCATTGGTGCCCTTTAAAATAGCAAATCCTTAAATAGCAATCCGTCCTTAAAATAGCAAAAGTGGATTCGGACATGCCCTTAATGCTTTTGTGCCATGCACTTTAGTCTTTGTGTCTAGATCGTTAAAAAAGAGCCCATACAGTCTGCATGTTCACATGTACTCTGTAGAGCTAGTAACATCATTGAGAGGGGTTGGGTTAGGGGGCGGGGTTAGGTGTGCTCATTAAAAGCATTGCATGCAGTCTCACCTTGCATGTGCACAAGGTGAGACACAATAATCATCCTTTGTATAAGAATTGTCAGGTTTTTTTTCTGTGTTATCTCTGTCTCCCTCTTGTGCCTGTCTATTCGTGCGCACTTGCACACCTGCCAATCAATTCCCTTGTTGTTCCGTTCCCATCACTCTCACCTGTTCTCCCTCTTCTCTGATTGTTGGCTGTTTAATCTCCCCTTCTCCTTTGTTCTGTGTTTGATAATTGTACTGTGTCAGAAAGTTACACGACTCTCGTGTCTTGTCTGTTTGAGGATCACCAAGTTTGTCTTGTCCTGTGGATCACCGTTGTGTCTCGTCTCGCCAGGTCTAACCCTGTGATCTGCTCTCCAGCGTGAGGTCTGTCCTGTTCTTTTCAACTGTTTTTGCTGTGGAGGTTTTTTTTTCCTAAGTTTGACCAGTCCTGTATCGCCCAGAAGAAGGCTGAGCATTCGGACTCCATCTTTTCTATTTTTGTCACAATAAACTTTGTTGATTGTTCCCTTGCATTTGGGTTTCATTTTGAACATGACAAGAATAGAGCAGGTGATTGTTGTTGGATTGTTTGGTTGTTTAGATATTGATCAATTATTAATTTTTTAAACCCCCTGTATACACTGAAAAAAAAATTCCAGCATTAAAAAAATTATCCAATAAAAAATTTATCTTTCATTTCAGTTTAATATTATTTGTTTAATTTTTCAATTAATATATTTTAAATTCAAAACATAGTTAAGTATAAATGTTTTTAATTAAGAGGTCAACTAGGAAATTTTAGTTTTGACCAATGTAAAATTTTAAGGTTCCTAACACAGTAATGACCTGGCCCACAGCACTTCAGCCAGGTGCATCATGAGAAATGGTTTAGAGTTATTTTATGTGTTATATTATGGAGTGATGGCAGCAAACGAAGCAAATACAATTATGACGATTTACAAAAGAATCTGTAATGAAATCAAACCAGAGACACACACTATTGATGAGACAGACAAGGACGAAGGTCAAATGGATGTAGGGGAAACAGGAAAAGAGGGTAATAGAGATAGGTTAGAAGTTGTGGGGGTACAAAGAAAAACATCAGGACAGGGAGATCAGAAGTTCAGAAGAGAGTGGAAATAAACAGGAGTTAAGGAAAGGGGATATGGATGAGTTAAAAGTAATATTGAAAGAGGAAGATGGCAGGCATAAAAAAGTAAGTTCGATTGTGTTAACTAAAGAACTAAGGAAGTTAGCTGAAGAGATTAGGCTTGCAAGAATGTTAAAAAACAGAGATTTGATGATAGTTTGTTATAACGAAGACCAAAAAAGGAAAGTGATGGGAATTAAAGTAATGTGTAAGAAGGATGTGGTGAGTAGCAAAAATGGAGAACAGAGACAGTGACAACGTTTACATGGACACCAATAATTCGATTTTAATGCGATTAAGACAATACTCCAATTAAGAGTTAACCATGTAAACAGCAATTTTTGATTCATTTAATCATCAAACTAAAGAGAAATCGAATTAAGACGTGTGGAGTATGTTGATTTTAGTCGCATTATTGAAGTGCATTACAGACATGTAAACACCTTAATCAAATTTTTACAGTCATGTAGGTTTTTTCGCAGCGTTTTGCAATAGGATACACACACATATACATACACGCGCGCGCGCGGCTGTTTGACACTCTCTGCACCTATCCAGTCAGTGCAGACCACAGACACCTGCATCGTGAAATGAAGAGGTTTTTTTTTCTTCCATTCAGCATGCGGCATAAACTTTCATTAAAACAACCCTTCCAGCAGCAAAGTGAAAGTGCCAAACTGCAGTTAAAGTCGACAAATTAAAAATGAAACACCCGAAATTACATGAAACTCCTGAGGAAATGCGGATAGCGCGGTGACGCAATGACGTTAATCGAATTATGTGCTATAACATGTAAAACGGGATCATGAAAGGAACATTCAAAAAGCAACTCATGTAAACACCTTAATCTTATTATTTTCTTAATTAGATTAAGGCAAATAATTCAATTACTGATGTCCATGTAAACGTAGTCAGTGTGTTAATGGAGTATTCACTGGAGTGCCATTAGCTGTGTCTATGGAAGAGCTTAAAAACAACATACAGTTGGGTCCATAAATATTGGGACATTGACACAATTCTAACATATTTGACTTTATACACCAACACAATAGATTTGAAAAAACAAGTGGGAAGCACATCTGCAAACTGTTGTAATTCCTACACCGTTCACCAGATCAAATTAAAGCTGACTGTCAGCAGTTAAAGCACATCTTGTTCGCTTCATTTCAAATCCATTGTGTTGGTGTATAGAGCCAAAAATGTTACAATTGTTTCAATGTCCCAATATTTACGGACCTGACTGTATATGGAGGGCAAATAGTTGGTGCCAGGAGACTGTTCATGACTAAACAGGAGAACAGAATAGAGAGTCTTTCAGTTTATCTTAGATTTGATGATGAGGTACTACCAAATAAGATCAAACTTGGATTTATAAATTACTCAGTTAGATGCTTTGTGCCTCCTCCTTTAAGGTGCTATAATTGTCAAAAGTATGGATGTGTGGCTATGGTGTGTAAGTTTAGGAAAAGAGGCACACGATGAGGGGGAAACATGATTATGGGAAATGAAGGAGCAGGGGTCAAGTGTTGCAGCTGTGGAGGAGATCACAATGTTGCATATGGGGGATGTGAGGTGAGGAAAAGAGCTAAAGTACAGAATAAGAAAATTAGGTAACCCTTTACTTTTATGGTCTATTTGAGTATTAGTAGACTGTCTGCTTAAGATCTGCTGATATGCTTCTTCAACAGACATTTAACTGACTATAAGAAATTTTGTAATTACATGTCAACTTACACTAACCCTAACCCCAACCTCAACTTAAGAGTCTACTTATAATCTAATGAGAATTAGTTGGCATGTAGATGCAATGTCACTTAAATTCAACAAACGGATCATCAAAATAAAGTGTGACCGAAAAGAGGAATATCACATATGCAGAAGCTGGAAAAGTGGTTGATGCAAGGAATATTGAGAAAGGGAATGTCATGCATAAGGAGAACAAGAAAGTCAATATTCCAGATGTGAAAAGCATGATTAAGGCCCAATTCTATTTTTGTACCCCCTACCCCTTCCCCTTGGCCCTTGAAACAGAGTATGAAGGGTAAAGGCTTCAAAATTTACCCCTAAGAATTGGGACAGCACTACAACACTTGCACACGTCATCATAAGTCATCGCGATTTCTTGCTTCATATGAGATCAGACAATGGCGACTGCTGTAGTAATTGCAGTTGCATTATTTTGTGGTATATATCTTCAGGAAATCACTGAAGGCAACAATATCAAGTTATCATAACGATCTAATGTGGCAATAAGATTGTATCTGCACTGTGCATTTACACAGTGGCCTTATTCATCAATGTAAACACAAGAAAACAATGTTAGCATTATAACAGACACTGTAAAAAGGTCATTCCCACCCACTAGAATTTTCTGACAGGGTATTCCAGTGTCACTGAGTGTTAGAATGTTGTGGGCCTGCTATACAGGAGTTATTATTAGGCATTATAGAAAGCAAAATTTAGTGGTTTTATTTTATCGTTTTTTTAAGCATGATGGTAAAACACACATGGGGTCATGAATATATTAAAACATATGCTTGTTTGTTGTCAAAATTCATTATAATGATTAAAAAAATACTAATTTGTGGATCTCCTTTCTTCCAGGTGCAGCTATGCTGCCGTTGTGGCTGGTGTATATGTGGTGGTGGAAGTGTGGGCGAATGGATTTAGTTATGTACAGTAAAAATAAACTTTTATAATCCATGTAAAAAACGTATGTTGAATGAATTAGAAGAAATAGAGTGTCAGAATACAGAAAGGGTGATTTGGTGTGGGGATTTTAATGCACAGAGTACGCTATGGGTAGGGTAAGTGACAGATGGGAATGGACCGTGGAAGAGTTGATGGACAGAAAGAATTTGGTATGTCTAAGGGCGTACTCACATTATGTACAGTTGCCTTGAACCGGGCCAAAGCACTCTTGTCCCCCCTCCCGTCTCCCCCGACGGCCCGCACTCACATTACATTTGGGCCTGAGCACGCTTACGTCATCGATGATGCGCTGTTCAGTAAGCGCTCTCGCTCAGTGGAGATTTCCTTAGTTATATTGTTTTAGTCGTTTGGGATTCAGTGACACGCAGTCAAATATTTCGCCGAACAGATCAGCCACTTTTGATGCTCATAAACAATCATAAAGTCTTGCTGCAGGTAGTAGGAGATTTGCTGAAGGTGCAGCTGTGGTGCAGTGAGGGGTTTGCGTCTTTAATAAACTACGATAGTTTGCGCTCATTGAACAGTAAGAATGATTAGTAAGTCCATATCAAACAGTCCATTAAAAGTCACATCTCGTCTTCTGTTTCGAGCCCGATTCAGAGCACTCACACTTCTCAAACGGGAAACGGGCCTGAGCACAGTTCTAACATAGTGTGAGTAGGCCGTAAATGACGGGAGTTATACAAGGATAAATGTGGCAACTGGTAAAGAGTCTGTGCTTGATCTGACATTGGTGTCTGACACAACAGCAGGGAGCACTGAATGGGATAAGAAGACAGGACACTATTGAAAGTAATCATTATCCTATATTGATAACAGTAAAGTAAATGCAAGGAGAATCACTTTAAGTAAAGGTGGAACCAACAATTGGAAGTATGAAAGCGAGTTGGAAGGAATTCATGAGTTTGCGTGACCACAGATGAAAGGATATTAAAATTGAACAAGACAGGTCAGTAGAGATTATTAACAAAGAAAAAGTAAGGTAAGAGAGGTAAAAGAGGTAAGGGGGACTGTAAGGAAAGCTAAGGTAATGTACTGGAAATCATATTGTCAGGGTTCTGCCACTCTGGTCTTGTAAATTCTTGTTTTGGTGGCAGAGTCCGGACACTAGCTTTGTCTTGTCCTGTCCTGTTGTGCTCGGCTCGAGTTTTCTCGGGTCGAGCACTCGTTTTCTGTCATTGTGTGTGTCTCTGTATGGGCGCCGTCGTGGGGTCTGTGTTTGCTTGGGACGTGCGCTCTTGTACTCGTGTTCGTGTTTTGTTCTGTCTGCATCGTGCTGTTTTATTCTCAGCGTCTCAGTCTTGTTGGTTTTGGTTTCTGTTGATGCTGAGATGAAACATGCGCGTTGCATATGTGTGAGCGCACGGTAAGGTGTTTTAATCTATCATGTGCTCGTGTCTTGCGTCTGTTTATGTTTGTGTTGTCTAAGCACGTGGCTGGGTGTTTACATTTTGGCCGCATGCTTTTGTTGTGTGCTTCAGTGTTGTCTTGTGAACACCCGGTTAATGAGTTCTCTCATTGGCTGCGTGTTCTAGTCTTGTTTTATGTGAGCACATGGCTTGTGTTGTCTCTTTGTGTCATGTGCTCTCCCGTCTATTGTCTGGTCTCACCCTCATTGTTAACCCATTATTAGTTTATCATGTTCACCTGTTTGTTTATTAATTATTTCTGCTTGTATTCTCCTCGTGTCTGCTGTCCTGTGCCAGTTCGTCATCATTTCTTTCCTTGTCCTGTCGTGTGTTCCAGCCCTAATCCTTACCAGCCTGCCCAGTCAAGTTTGTTTGTTTGTTTGTTTTGCTAATGTTTTGCCCTCGGGGTAGTTTATTTTACTGTTTTGCCTTTTATTTTTAAATAAAACCCATTTTCCCTGCAATTGAGTCCTCGCTCCTTTTCCACACCCACTGATCATGCCACATTTTGTAATGAAAATACACCAGGAGAGGAGATATGGGGGATAATGAAAAAAATTGAAAGGGATTCAAAGAAAAAAGCAATTCCCAGTTTTAAGTATGGCAGGAGAGATAGCTGTGGTGGATGGAGAGAAAGTGGAAATGTTTTTAAAGACATTTATCAAAGTAAACAGCTGTCTGAACAAAGTAAGGGAAATAGATAAGGGAAATGTGTTAAAGGAATATCCAGATTTTATGAGGGAAAAAGTAACTGAAAATAATTTAGTAGACCTACCGTTTTCTACGAGTGAGTTAAGATATGCAGTGAGAAGATTGAGGCAGTCTGTTCTGGGAATGGATGAAGTATTATATGATTAAGCATTTTAGTAAAAGTACTTTGAAGGTCTTGTTGTCATTCTACAATAGAATATGGATGGAAGGAAACATTAATTATACCTATTAAAAATCCAGGGAAAGCTCCAAGTAATCCGATGAATTAACATCCAATAGCTTTAACCTCTAATATATGTAAAGTGATGGAAAGAATGATAACTGATAGATTAACATATCATTTGGAAAAAATGAACTGGTTTTCTCCTAATAAAAGTGGGACTAGGTGTGGAAGAAGGACTTTGGATTTAATAATATTTTTATGAAATAAGGAAAGCATTAATAAGGAGAGCATCATCGCTGTTTTCTTTGATAGCAAAAAGGCTTGTTGTGGAAAAAAGGATTATTAATTAAATTAGAAAAGCTAAATATATAAGGAAGAATTCATTTTTGGATTAAAGAGTTTTTAATTGAATAAAGTATCAGAGTGAAAGTTGGTGGAAATATATCCTCTAAAGGAGAAAGTGATAATGGAACACCACAGGGCAGTGTACTGTAGTAAGTCCACTGTTATTTATCCTCATGATCAATGTTTTCTCAAACGTACACACAAGTTTGGGGAAATCATTTTTTTTTTTTGCTGCTGATGGGGCTCTTTGGTTTAAAGGTTAGCATACTGAGTATAATGTAAAGAAAATGCAATGTGCAGTAAATGAAGTAGAAAAGTAAAATGCCACTACAGATTAGAAGACAACAATTTTCTTATTGGGTAAATTTAAAAGGTCAAAGGGTAAATCAAAGGGTAAATCAAAGGGTAAATCAAAGGGTAAATCAAAGGGTAAATCAAAGGTTAAATCAAAGGGCAAATCAAAGGGTAAATCAAAGGGTAAATCAAAGGGCAAAAACTAAAAAAAGTTTTTAATCCAAGTTGGAACATGAGAAGAAAGTGTAATGGTTTTGGATGGAGAGTGGGTAATTTAATAGGAGATATGAGACTGGAGGAGGTTGGACATGCTCCATTAATTCTGTTATCCCCTGTGCTATTGTGGTTATGCCCCAACCTAAAGTTGATCTAAGCTTATTAGAAAAGAGACAAAAGGAAGGGTCATGTGATACTGGAGAGATGTTTGCAATATTTTGACAATAAAGTGGGTTAGTAAAGTCAAAATACCTAGAGCAATAATATGTTCAGATTCATTCATTCATTTTCAGCTTGGTCCCTTTAATAATCTGGGGTCGCCACAGTGGAATGAACCGCCAACTCATCCAGCATATGTTATTGGGATATGTTACAGCATATGTCACTGGGAAACATCCATACACACTCATTCACTATGGACAATTTAACTTGCCCAATTCACCTATGCCTCATGTTTTTGGACTTGTGGGGGAAATCGGAGCACTTGGAGGAAACCCACGTGAACATGGGGAGAACATGCAAACTCTAGACAGAAATGTCAAATGACCCAGCCGGGGCACGAACCACCGACCTTCTTGCTATGAGGCGATTCTTCTACCCACTGCGCCACTGTGCTGCCATGTTCAGATTCGAGTTTCGTTTAACTAAGTTTGAGTGAGCAGAAGTCAGAAGCAAGAACTATACTCACTAAAGCAAAACAATATAAATTTTTTTGTTTTTGAAAGTTTTTGTGGGTTCCTGCTCACATCAGATTAAGAGCTAATAATTAGGCAAAAAAATTTGCTAAAAAAAACCATAGATAGAGGAAAGGTTGATATCCAGATTCCCCTCAGTAGATTAGAAATTAAATAATTGTCAAAAAGAATATCATGAACGTATGGCAGCAGTACTGGAACACTGATACCCAAGGTAGGCATTTGTATCAAATATTTTGACAGTGGGTAAGGGAAGAGAGTTGAGGAGACCATGATTACAAGATTACGATTGGGACACACAAGGTTGATTAGTACAATGTATTTAATAAGTAAACATTCAACAGGGCTCTGTGAATCATGTGAATTTAGTGAAACAGTTGAACATTATAATGCACTGTAGGAAATATACTGTTGAAAGAAATGAACTGGAAGAATTAGAGAATAAATGAGATTAGAAAAGAGTTAGAGAATAAGGGAGAACAGTTTTCAATCAAAGATTTATTAAAATCAGGTAGAAGTATTAAATTATTTGTTGCTACAGTATTTGACAAGTACTTAATTGCACAAGAGAGTATAAGGGCTTTTTCCTAAGATTATAAAGGGTGGACAGAGGAGCTGAACACGCAGCACTGAATGAAACTCAATGAAGTCTCTAAACGGGTAACTGGTTTAATTAAGAGTGATTGTGTGTGGGTAGGTAGATCAGTCAGGAATTTGGTGCGTCTAATGTCAATGTTCCATTTGAAAGACAGGAGGTGGTAATGCACTTATTAGTCTGCAATCACCCGTAAAACAAGAAGAAGAAATTAAAAGCTGTTCATGTTCTGAGCTTAGAATAAAAAGGTTAACCGACAGTTAGGGCTGCACGATTAATCGAAAAAAGATCACAATCTCGATTTAATCCAGCAACTTTTCAATTCAGCCAATTATATTTTCAAGTTAAATTAAAGAAGCATAAAGGCGGTCGCACAAGTATTCAAATTGGTTTATATATATTGCCCAGTAATGTAGACACCTGTAAATGGTGTTAAAGGTGTCACATACTGTATTTATAAGGTATAATTCACCCAAAAATATAATTTCTGTCTTAATGTAATAAGGTATTCGTGACTGCGAAATCATACGGAAGCTGACGCACTGTTTGTTTACACCCAAGAGGACGCACGTGTGACGTCTACTTTAGTGAACAGAACCTGCATAGGATGTGAATAACAGTTAATAAAGTTGTAAATAATGTTCAGTTTGTTGCACAGAGTGATCGTTTGAGAGCCGCATGGGAAGTATGATTTCCATGAATGTTTTTTTTTTCTCAAAGTCATGACATGAGCTGCACTCGGCAGTAAAAGTGAAACCGAAAGTGCACACACCATTTACATGATCACATCGTGTTTTAAAGCTATGATTATGACAAGTGCTGAAGTGAGACCTGTACTCCAGCCAATCATAACACTCAGATGCATTCACATCTGCGCTCTTTATGAAAATAAAAGCCTTTGGATAGTTTTCCAGACATGTTTAGCTGCTAGATGTTAGTCAGATAACGTTTCTATGTTCCTTCTTAATGCCAACTGTGTAAAAAGTATTGATGAAATGCTTATGATAAATCGCTGTTTGTTTACCTTTAAGCTTTGCTTCAGTTGCTTGACGCATGTGCACATGAAGCAGCCGGTTAGCGCCAGCACACACACGTATTATGTAAATCTCGACATACGAAAGTGTTCCTCCATATGTTTTCATCAAAGTTGTTCACAATACCAATCACAGAATTTGTAACATAGTCAATTGTGAAAACATTTAGCTGCGATTCGCGCTTCTGCCTTTGCATGTCTCATAGACAAAGCAGCTGCATGAATGCTAAAGCTTTAAATAAAAACCCTCAATTTAGCGGTATTACTGTGTGAAAGGGGCTAAAGACAAATGGCAAGCATATGTCTCAAACATAATAATTCAACTTTAGAATTATAAATTGTTGTATTCTGATGTAATCACTTTACAGTGCATTAATGACCAGGACAAATTTATTCAAGTCCACTATTCCAAGTCTATGCAAAATTAGCATTTTTAACCAACAGTAGCACATAGGGCTAATATTATTATTGCTGTTTTACAACATGTTTGAGAAATAACAGTAATAATAGCCTACTCATATTAACCTTTATTTTACATCTACAGAATCATGAGAGAACTGTGATCTCGATTTTAAGCAAAACAAATTGTGTGTTCTCATTTTAGCCAAAACCGTGATGTGAACCATTACCCTATTTTTTTTTTAATTGGATGAATGAAAGCTTAAGTACGCCACATAATATATAATAGGCACAGCAGGTCTTGCAATTCTCAGGGGCATCTGCATGTTGTGTATCCTAATCCTGTGTTTTGCATTGATTTTACTTAGAGTTGATTTTCATTGAAGTTCTTGGTCCTCATTGTGTTGTCCCTTGACAATCTAAAATTGACCGTGCACTCATATGGTGAGATAATGAGCTCAGTTTATTGATCCATCAAGACAAAAGGCCTGTCTTTTTATTTTTCTATCATGGGGCTTCTCTGAATGTTTGTGAAGTGCACAGTGAAGCGCAGTGCTCACACTACAACACAGTTCAGTTTTGTACAATGTTACACAAATGTTAAATGTGTTAACCAAAATAGGCATGGTACGATAACCGTTTTCAAAGTATACCGTGGTTTGGGAAAGTCAAGGTTTTAAAGATTTCTGCTATACGGTTCCTAAGGTATGTATGAGATTTTTTATTTCCATTTTATTTTATTTTTTTAATGAAGACAGCCGAAGTTAATGATTCATTAGAACTATTTAGCCTGACATGTTTACTGCTCCAAAATATTTAAAAAGTTTCTCAAAATAAAAAACATTGTGTTCAAAGGGGGAAAAAAGTTGTTTGTTAGTTCTTTGCCAGGTATTATATTGTCAGCATTTTCGTCTATCCTGTGTTCTGATGTTCCTATGTCTAGATGTAAGTGTTTAGTAAATAAATATCCGTTTTTGATAATCCTTGTTGCCTGTGCTGTTGTAAAAAGTGCAAACTGTAACAGAATAGCAGAGTGACAAAAAAAAAGTTGTGAGGTTCATTTCCCCCGTTTATGTAGTGTTTTGCCCATCAGTGTTTCTTTTTCCTTGCCTTGGTGTTTTGCATGGAACCCAAACACTGGCCCAAATTTCTTATCTTCCTGTTGTAGTAGGAGGAACACCACCAGCTTTCTAGAAGACATGCTCTGCGGGTTTTATAATACCAACCTTGACACCGCTAGCAGAGCACCATTGCTTAAAGATGGTCTTTGAGGCAACTTCTCTGCGTATGTGGAGTGGACACTGACAAGGCATGGATCTCCATTTGCTGTCTGTGCTGATGAAGATCTCATCGCTGTCACTCCAGACCCAGAGACCAACCAACCATCACCCCACAGCAGGGAACGATTGCCAGAGCACACCACAGAGGGAGAGCCCCCCACAGTGTCTGAGCCATCACTATCAAGAACGATTAAGCCAAAGAGGAGGAGCTCAGCGGATTGTCTGACCAGGTGCATGATCAGGAAACCGTGCTGATTGTGGGAGTCCTGATAGACACTGAGAAACAGAGAGAGAACTGTCTACTGAGGGTGAGCAACCACTGGAATCTAGGATGCTGCTCATCGACTTCTGGAGTGATGTCAGTCCATCCCCGCTGTTCCCAGACACCATAGACCTTTCCCTAGATCCGCTGTTTCCAGACAGCATAGACTTTTTCTGAGACCTGCTGTTTCCAGACAGCATAGAACTTCTCCTAACCCCGCTGTTCTCAGACAGCATTAACTCCTGTGTCATGAGCAGCATCCCACCCAACCCTCCCTCTCCACCTCAGCAAGTGTCTATTCTTGCAGTCAGTCAGCCAGCTCCAGCAATGCTGCAGTCACCCAGCTCCCTAGCTCACCCTCAGGCTTTTAGTGGGGAGGTTTCACACTGGGTCTGCCTTCATGCATTGCCATCTGGTTGCCTGCGCCCTTTGTCCTCTTCTCCAGCCTCCAAGCTGCAGACCCAGCTTGGCCCTCTTACCCTAAGGTTCTATGTTGGCTCACTCCTCCCTCATCTCCATCATGGACTGCCATCCCAACAGCTCCACCAGGCTCTCTCATCCCTCCAGCTCCGCCTTGGTCAGTTGTCACCCTTCCTTCGCCTCTCTACGCCATTCACTCCACTGCGCCTTGTCATTCTATCATGCTGGCTGCATTAAGCTCCTTTTTCCCTCCAGCTCCACCTTGTTCCTCTGTTGCTCTGGCTCCACCGCAGGCTTATTCTCTATGGCCCCTTCCTCCCTTGACTCTACCCTGGTCTGTCCTCCTGTCTGCATTCTGGGTCATATGGCTCCAGCTCTCTTCCTGGTTCCTCTCTCCGACTACTCCACCCTGGCCACCTTCATCACCCTTCGTTCTCCAGCAACCCTCCTGGCACCTTCCTCCAGTTACTCCCCTTGGCCAGGACGCGTAAGGTGCAAGGACGCGCCTTCCTGGAGGGGGTTAATGTCAGGGTTACGTGTGGTGTTCCATGTGCTTATGTTATGTCATATGATTCCTTTGTTCTTTTTTCCTGCCATTTGTTAATCTTTATTAGTTCCACTTGTGTTTTACCCCTCTTTGTAATCAGTTTATTCATGTCTTGTATTTATACCCCTGAGTTTTGTTAGCTCTTTGTCCAGTATTGTATTGTCACTAACCTCATCCATTCTGTGTTTTGTAAATAAATATACATTTTTGATAATCCTCGTTGTGCATGGATTTGTAAAAAGGGCTGGGGACTCTGGGTCAAAAGGCACTGACAGGTCATACAACCACAGTGGGTCAGGAGGCTCTGAATCAGGAAGCACTGGTGGATCAAACAACCTCAGCGGGTGAGGAGGCTCTGGGTTATGAGGCACTGGCGGTCAAACAACCCCAACCCCGGGTCAAAAGGCTCTAGTTTAGGGGGCACTTGCAGGTCAGACAATTTCAGTGAGTCAGGAGGCACTGGCAGTTCAGACAACCCCAGTGGGTCAGGAGGCACTGCCGGTTCAGACAAGCCCAGTGGGTCAGGAGAACCAGGAAACATAGGCAGATCATGGGGTTCAGGGTCAGGGGGCATTGGTGAATTAGGCAGCAGAACATGCTGTGATCATGGAGTGATGCAGAACAATACATGTGTTTGTGTGTGTGTGTGTGTGTATATGTGTGTCAGAGTCTGATTGTCAGCTGTGGCAGGAGTTGGTTATTAATATGCTTTTTAGTGCAGATGTGGATGTTTAACTCTGAATCTACGTCTCATTTTGTCGAATATTTGATCCGTCCAGTTACTTTTAGGCAGTCTTCAATACTGAAATGAAACATGCTGTGTTTGAAGGCAACCTGAAGTGCTGAAATATAATTGCGGAAACTAGCAGTGGTTACACAAACCAAAACAAAGAACCAAATAAACATTCCAATACAGAACACACTTTTTAAAAGAATAATAACTGTAACTGTTGCATTGTTTATCAGATAAACAAGTGTGCATGTTTCCTAAATATCCGCAAACATATTACTAAGTTTTTATGCTTTAGAAGAGTCAAAAACTTACATACAGCACCTTTTATGGACACTTGTAACTGGCAAATAGACACAAAAAAATGTACCATTTGAGATTGGTTCAGTCTCATTTAAGGCCACTGGCATAAATTAGCTCTGAGCCTTGAGTAATGTGTCTACCCCCTACAGGCCAGTCTAGAAGTTCATGGACTACATCCAGACAAGCGCTGTGGAAAACATAGCCAAACTTGTCAATAAAGGACTTGACCCTAACTACCACGACCCTGATACAGGAAGTGAGGTGCCAGATGATTCCTGTGAGAATTAATGAACTTTCCATTAGTAAGTTGAATAATGATTTTCTGCCAGCAGAGCATAAACTCGCCACACATGCTGTATGCATATGAAAAGAGGGCTTTGTGAATATTTAGTGTTTACAGAAATGGGAGATGAAAACTAGAAAAATAAAGTTCGTAGACAAACTTTGTAGTGGCTTGAAAAAGCCTAGTCTGAAAATTTGTAGTAGTTTTAAGCAGTTTGAAGCAGTTGGCTTAGATCAGGGGTGTCAAACGTACGGCCTGCGGATCGGATCAGGCCCACAAATGGACTTAATCCGGCCTGCGAGATGTTTTTGTAAAGTATAAAAAATGTGCTGCAATTTTTCCATAAAAGAAAATTGCCGTTCCAATTGCATCCACAGGATGGCGCAATAGCAATTGCGTTAACTTAAACTGCTTAACTTACGCAAACAAACCGGAGCAGAGGAGCAGAGGTGAAGTGGGTAAAAGTAATTGTAGTCAGTCTGGGTTAGCTACTTTGTTTTGCCCGCGATATGTATTACTTCTACTTTTAACATAATGCCCCAATATGTCTCTGTCAAAAAAGAGAAAAGTGGACGCAGAGTGCAGAGTGTTTCAAGAAAAATGGTCGTCATCCTATTTATTCGCGGAAGTGAATGGGAAAGCTGTATGTTTAGTGTGTTCACAGCATGTTGCAGTGCTGAAAGAATGTAACGTTCGTCGCCATTATGTGAGTCTTCATGACGACAAATATGGCAACTTTCAAGGTCAGCGGAGAAGAGAAAAGGTGAATGAACTATTGGCGGGTCTGAAGCAGCAGCAGTCTGCGTTTACTCAGAGCCGAGACATCAGTGACGCTGCAGTGAAAGCTAGCTACCTCATTGCTAATGAAATCGCAGTGGCTTCAAAACCATTTTGTGAGGGTGAATTTGTAAAAACATGCATGCTGAAGGCAGTGGAGATTGTGTGCCCTGAAAAGCGCCAGGCTTTTGCAAATATCAGCCTGACAAGAAACACAGTAGCAGACAGAATTTCCGATATATCAGTGAATTTTTGGACAGCCAGTTAAAGCAAAAAGTAAAGTCGTTTATTGCGTTTTCAGTTGCAATGACACATTGACTGTCACCGAGGAGTTCTTGGAGTTGGTGCCGATGAAAGATACAACGACAGCAGCTGATATTTTCACTGCACTTGTTGGACGCGGTCGGAGTGGACTAATCCCACGCTGTCAGCCTGGCTACAGATGGTGCGCCCTCAATGATCGGGAAAAAAGCAGCCGTTGCGACAAAGTTCAGAAAGAAAGTGCAATCAGCAAATGTAGGACGAAATTTTTGGACTTTCACTGTATTGTGCACCAGTAGGCTTTGTGTTGCAAGTCATTAAAGATGGATAATGTCATGAAGGTGGTCATCCAAACTGTTAATTTCATCTGATCCAGAAGCCTGAATTATCGTTAGTTTTACAGCCCCATTTAGAGAGAAAGACCACATCTGAGGTAAGGTAAATAAATAAGATGGCTAAGCCTAGGTGCTGTGCTGAAGTGTTTCTATGGTTTACGAGAAGAAATTGAACAGTTTATGGAAGAAAAGGGCAAACCAGTGTAAGAATTTCATTATGCAGAATGAATGCAGGACCATGCATTTATGGTAGATGTTACAGAGCACTTGAATAGCTTGAACAAACAGCTGCAAGGGCACAACAAAGTTGTCACACGGTATTATGATAGCATATGTTCTTTTAATTTAAAGCTGTCATTGCGGCAGATGCAACTCGCCGGTGGTGATACAGTTCACTTCCCCTGTCTGAAAAATGTGTGCGCGACCCAACGTGTGGCAGACATGAAGCGGTTCAAAGATAAAATAAAGGGACTGTTACAGGAGTTTGAGCAACACTGTCAGATTTTAAATGGAGAAAGACTTCAAACTGGTGAACTGGAGAAAGACCTCAAAGTTTTTTATTGACCATTCATAAATAAATCATCCATTACCATTCTGAACTGCCCGTCAGCATCCAACCTGAAATAATTGACTTGCACTGTGACTCGAATTTAAAGGGCAAATTTGCCGCAGTTGGCTTGAACACATTTTATCAGATTCTCTTGCCAGGTAACCCCAAGTTGACAGCTCTCGCTGCAAAACTGTTGTGCATGTTTCAAACTACATATCTTTGTGAGCATGTTTTCTCTGTAATGAGCACAAATAAAACAAAGCTGCGCTCAAGGCTCACTCACGAGTACTTGAATCACATTCTGAAATTGGGTGCTACTCAGGATTTGACGCCTAATATTGATGCGCTGGTGAAAGCTAAAAGATGCCAGGTATCAGGAGTCAAATGAACTATACAGCCCCCCTTAAAGTGCTGTATGAGACACCCTGATATAGTTCTGTGATCTGTGATAGATATCTGTGAATCACTGAGGCATTGTGTGTTTGTTTTCAAATTTTCAAATAACTTGAGGTGTTTTATGATTAATAGTGATGTTGTGCTTGTACTATTTTGCACACACTGTCCTCAGGCTTTATGTTCATCATATTAAAACAAAGAAAACAATCTGAAGTTGTTTTTAAATTAATTATATATTTATATAATATATATAATATTTCTAGTATGAATCGGCATGTTTCTTGCTAGGCTGTTGAGAGGGGGTCCTGAGTAGTTGCTAAGGTGTTGCTAAGTGGTTGCTAGGGTGATCTGAATGGTTGCTAAGGCATTGCTAGGGTGTTCTGAGTGGTAGCTAGGCGGTTGCTAGGGTGTTTTGACTGGTTGCCAAGGTGTTGCTAGGTGGTTGCTAGGGTGTTCTGAGTGGTTGCTAAAGTGTTGCTAAGTGGTTACTAGGATGTTCTGAGTGGTTGCTAGGTGGTTACTAAGGCGTTGCTAGGTGGTTGCTAAGGTGTTGCTAGGTGATTTCTAGTGTGTTCTGAGTGGTTGCTAGGCGGTTACTAAGGCGTTGCTAGGTGGTTCATGAGGTGTTGCTAGGTGATTTCTAGTGTGTTCTGAGTGGTTGCTAGGCGGTAACTAAGGCGTTGCTAGGTGATTGCTAAGGTGTTGCTAGGTAGTTTCTAAAGTTTTCCCAGGTGGTTGCTAAGATTTTTCTAGGTCATTGCTAAGGTGTTGCAAGGTGGTTGCTAGGGTGTTCTGATTGGTTGCTAGAAGGTTGCTAAGGTATTGCATGGTGATTGCTAAGGCGTTGCTAGATGGTTTCTAGGCGGTTGCTAAGGTGTTGTTAGCCAGTTGCTAAGGTGTTGCTAGGTGGTTGCTAAGTTGTTACTCACCAATTGCTATGGTGTTCTAGGTTGTTGCTAAGGTGTTGCTAGGGTGTTAAGTGGTTGCTAAGGCACTACTATGTGGTTGCTAAAGTGTTGTTGTTTCTAGTATGATTAGTATGTTTGTTAGTATGTTTCTAGAATGGATTGGTATGTCATTAGTATGAATGAGTATGTTGCTAGTTTGTTAGTATGTTTCTATGGATTAGTACGTTGCTAGTGTGAATTGGTATGTTGTTAGGATGTCCAATGTAAAGTCAATGGCAAATTTTTACAATGGAAGTCTATGGGACAGTTGCTAAGGTGCTGTAAGTGGTTGCTAGGGTGTGGCTACTAAGTTGAAAAGTCATCAGTGATTGGCAGACTGGTAGTCTGAGTTAAATGCGCCCAGCCTTAAGTCTGTGTGAAAGTCTGGCGCAAAGTTATGAGGTCACAAATTTTGGTCCAATGTTAAGTCAATGGGACTTTTCCAAATTTTCCGGGTCAGTTTAAAAAAAAAACGTAAGTGAGATCAATTGGAAAAGACTGATCGTAAGCTGAGTCAGACCAGTTTAAGGGTCTGGAGTAAGGTTGGGGTTAGTAGCTTGAACGGTCTAGGAGGGGATGCAAATAGAAATCAGTTTTAGAAGAAGAAGAAGAAGAAGAAGAACAGGAGGAATAAGTTTATGCAGTATAAAGGGGGTCACACACCAGAAGCAGCGCCTAAAATCTAAATTTCGATTAATTGAACATTTTGGGCCCTATCATACACCCGGCGCAATGCAGCGCAAGGCGCGACGCAGTTGTTGTTTATTCCACACGCGGTAGGGAAAGTAATTTAAAAAATCATCCAAAAATTTTATCGATTATTGGTTCTGAATGCCGATTTCAATTACTTTTTAATCGCCCAGCCCTACTTAAAGGGCACCTATTTTACCCCTTTTTCAAAATTTAAGAAAAGTATTTTGTGTCTCCAGAATGTGTCTGTAAAGTTTCAGCTCAAAACACCCATCAGATTATTTATTATACCTTTCAGAATATTGGAATGTTCTGCTCTGGACACAGTGTTGCTGTTTTTGTTACCTGTGACTTTAATACAAATGAGCTAGTTCTCCCCACCCATTCTTCCCACATGCCTGTCAGACTGTGCCTCAATCTTTGCCTTGGCTGCATCAGATAAACAGCCCAGTGACAGACATGAAGGAAGCAGATCTCATGTAATGTTTGTGAGAGGTACTCCAGTAAGAACTTTCCCAATGATTATTTGATGTATTTGTTGTGGAGTTAATTCAAGCCTTTCTGCAACGATGAGTCACACACAATGTCATTACAAAGTTAATGCACACACACAGATGCACACACACATAGGAAACACAAACACACAGCAGGCGCATTTAACTTTGCGCTGTTTTTGTAAGCAAATGTAAAACAAAATTAACCTGACTTAACGTCCACAAACCGTGATTGAAGAGTCTTCTTTTATAATTGTACTGACATGCGGCTGTAGCGATAATCGCAGTAATTGATTAAACATGCACTGTTTTAAAAATGTTTTAAACTCATTCTTAATCACATTTGATGATGATTGATGATCATAGAGAGCTAAACAGATCTTTCAATCGCAGTTGCTTTGCGCATGCCCTGTCTTTGTATGTGATTATATACGCTACTAAGAAGACATGTTAATACGAGGCTGTCAATCAGTTTGATGGGTGGGGAAACCGCACTTCTATGTCACGTTGCAGTGGGCCTCAAAATGGGAGGGATTTGGATCCTATTTTACCATTAGGAAATTTAAAAAAAGAGACTTATAGCCTTTATATTATCCCAACATGACTGTGGACACACTATACCTACACACAGTTCTGTGCAGACAACTTACAAACATTTTCATTAATTTTCATCATAGGTGCCTTTTAATATACAAATACACTTCATTCAACATGTACACACAGACATCACCTAAATGTCATAAAACTGCAGGTTAACTATGTTTATTTATAATAACTTATATTTGATTTTAACTTTAACATAATTTGATTATAATGCAATAATGTGCACCTTTTGTAAAGCTGCTTTGAAACAATCATTATTGTAAAAAGAGCTATATAAATAAACAAATAAAAATAGACTTCTGGGAGTTGTAGTGCATTTCAGTGGCAGATGTGTAGTGAGCGAATGTTTGGTGTTTTCCAGTGATCAGCAAATGTTAGATTGCTGGTGATTGTAACAACAACAACACAACTAATTCTTACTTTTATAATAATTATATTTTCATAGGTTATTGAAAGGGCTTTTTTTCTTTGAAATATAAATAATAATATATCAGCATGAACGTCTTTCACAGATGTATGAGATCTGCAACTGAAGGTAAATAAATCATTTATTAACCCCTGACATTTAAATTTTAAAACTTTCTTCTATTTTTTAGGTGTGCTGCAGTGCACTGTGGGTTGTGGCACCTGCATATCCTTGCACTACACCTGGTTCTTATCCATGGGTCATGTATTTAACAATGAACCGTTTGTTTCTATCCTTAACACACAGGGTTATGTAATTTGACTTTTCAGTGGAACTTTGTAAAATAAAAATTCTTGTGGCACATGATATTATAAGGTAAATAAAGTAGTGTTCACACTTTCTAATCACTACTCATTTGTTCATGCATTCATTCAGCCTTAAATAGTGCCATTTTGAAAACAACATCACTATGCACGCTGGTCCAACAAATACATCAGCACTATACCAGCCTGGATAAACAAGGAATGCCAACGTATGCTGGATTTTAGAGGAGGGTGGCATGGAAAGATTTTAAAGTACAGCAGGAGACTGTTTAAACATACTCACTTTCACCATGGTTAGCTTTTTGGCAAATTTGTACATTTTTTATCATACCGCAACCAGTCCCGCTTACAGTGTGCTAGTGTTATAATAAGGGTAAGAGGGATGTAGCCGTGCCCACTAAAACCTCTCTTCACACCCGTTTAGAAAGTAAAAGTGGCAGGCAAGAAAATAAGTCGACCTTTTTTACACAAAGTAGACTGAATATTTGCAAAGAGAAACTGTTAATGGACTGGTCACTTAAAAAGATAAATTTTATAATCATTTATTCAAGTTAAGTGCATTTTAAGCAATGTGACATTAAACATTGGTCTCCGATCCCCTCGGACTACCAAAATCAAAAAGACCAGCAGTTACCCACATTCAGTTACCCACAGCAGTTACCCTCATTATTAACTTTCATCTTTGGGTGATCATTTACTTTCAAGTTATTGTTTTGAATAGAGTTAATTTGTTAAAATCTATTTTATATATTGGAGCTATTATTTTATGTTACTATATTTCTTAGACCTGAATACAAAATGTTGCCCTGCTTAAGAACAAAATAGAACCCCCCAGCACACCCGCCCATCCCTTCCAAAAATATATTGTGATGACTTCATTGATTACAGCATAATGGTAAATGTATACAGTGGATCCTGACATGGGTCTAGTAACCTAATGTGTTGTCTTCTCCTGGTGGAATGGTAAAACAATTTTAATCCTAATGGACTGTGCCCCCTAGACACACTAGAACAGATTAGAATCGATGTTTGCAATGTTTTAATGGTATTTGTTGTCCAAAATATGAACGTCTGTGGAGGTTTCTCTTTCTCGGGGTAGGCTGAAATGTCTATGAAAGTATCATTTTTGGACACGTTTTACTTGGTTCATGTACACATTTGTCTAAACTCTACGGAGTAATTGTGGGTGTATTTTAACTGCCTATAAAGCATGTATTTAAAAACCTCGTGTCACACGTTATTCCAGCGGATGAGCTACTGTGAAAGCTTCACATGTCAACCGGATACAGATGTGAGGCTTCCAACAGCAAGTACCAGTGGCACGAAAAACAAACATCAGATACCAGAACATATCTAGCTAATTAGACATTCGCAGACCATTCCGAAATAGTTAAAGCCACAGACTGTCCAACGTGGATATTCAGTAGCTTTAAATCAGTACATAAATGAAAACAAATACATTTCTTTACAACATTTTATAATAGTAACATCTCAGTGGAGGTTTTAGGTTGAAAATCAGGCATCTCACACAAGACTCTCAAACATGCGCCTTACCTTTCTGACGCCTTCTCTTGTTCTGCAACATACTTTCGTTTTCCAGCCTTAAGAATTGAGCCCCCTTGTGTTGCTGGGAGTTTAAAATGCCCCTAAGATACCAGAAAAGTCGTGGGTGTACTGACCAAACGGAATATGACGGTGTTTATAAATACATGTGTATGTTCATAAAGGCAGCGTGGGTATGCCGTGGAAAGTGTCGCGTTAGCCGCCGGTTAAGAGCTTATGGACAAATGGAGAAAGTCCCCACCCCCTTTCAGCTGATAAAGTTGCTGCGGGTCACTCTCGGTATTGTCTTCTACATGGAATATTTATATTGACTACTTGTTGCTGTACTTTTTTTTAAACTGCCAATACATTTTTTCTGAATTTGAAAAATACTGACTGCTTTTTAAAAATGTTCCTCCATCTAAAGCACATTTAATATATGTTAAAAAAGCGGACATTTTAAAAGTGTGTGTGTGGGGGGTATGAGATCATGTGTTCATATAATTATTAATCACCTGTTTCTAAATGGTCTGTCTCTAAAAGTGAGGGGGGCGGATCGGTTGGACAGGTGTACCTAATAAAGTGGCCAGTGAGTGTGCTTGTGTTGAATAAAAAAATAAAAAGGTCCCTTCACAGTCTTATTTTGTAAATTTTTTGTAGTTATATCAGCTGAATGTACATCACTAAATGCAAACCAGTGAAGACAGGTTTAAAAATTATTTAGATTTTGGAGAGCATCATTGCTTTGTTTCTTTTTAATGTTATAGGTCTCCAAAAATGGTTTAAAAATGTTAAGTTAAATTAATAGCACATGTTAAAAGATGATGACTTAACAGAAATGCATTAGTAGTATTATGATTAAATATTGTGGAATATGGCTGTCAATTAATGTTTTTTGTCCTATTCAAAGGTATAGTCTTTAAAAAAACTTCCTCCATCATTTAGTTGTAGTGGGAGAGTGTAATTGCAGATGACTTCCTTCAGACAAACACAAACATGTGCAAGTGTACACAGTCATTTTAAAAACCACACCAAGTAGAGTAAGAGAATATAAAAGTATTTTACATACATGGTGTTATCATTTTTCTTAGAAAGACACCGATTCAACAGCAGAGGTCGTTTTGCTGATGGTCATGATCACTGGGCGAATCTTTTGCAATAGTATCTGGATGTGGACTTGCACATGCAAGCTAAGACACGCAGTAAAAACAATGTGTTACCATGATGGTGTTTAATAGTGATGAATACTAACTGTGAATGACACTTCTAACTGCTTTCTATATATCAGTATGTTTCGCTGCTCCTGGGAAAACCTGTTTGTGATGAGCTTTGATATGACTTTCTCATAATAACCTGCTTATGGTTGGTTTTTTTGTCTGTGTAACAAAGAGGCTACAAAATGTGTAGATGTTGGTACTTCAAAACAGTGGTGTATAATCCTATAAATTATTCAAATACAGTAGTCTAATACGCTATTAGTTTTGTGCGGTGCAATTGAATTCTCCTTTCCCTTTTAATAAAAATAGAAAAACATTTATCCAATTTATTTCAATTTAGATGATTAGTCGATAAAATGAAACAATCTTCTCTCAGTTTTATTTTTCCTAGGATACTTTTACTTCCACTCTAGTACAGATTGTGTTTGGCCTTGTACTTTTACTTTCACTTTCGCTTTCACTTTCACCCAAAATCAATAACCCTGATATTATTATTTTCATGCAATAAACCATGCACAAAGTATTACCATAACACACCGTATCACAATTATTATGATACTACTACTACTACTACTACTACTAATAATAATAATAATAATAATAATAATAACAACAATAATGATAAAGATAATAATAATAATGATGATGATAATAAGTATTATTATAATTATTATTATTATTATTACTATATTTGTGTAAAATGTTGTCACTATTACTTATGAAAGTAGTTGAATTATCTTCTGCCCTACAGCGAATCACATCTTCAACAATGATATCTTTATTGAACTGAACTAAAGCATTAAATAACTAACAACATCAATGCGAGAACAAAATCAGCATAAGTGAAATGGAATATCTCTTGAACTGAACTTGTTTCACACTAATGAAACTACATTTATAGTTTTAATTTATTGTTTTCTCTGTAAATCTGTTTTGACATCATTTGCACTGTATAAAGAGGTACTATAAAAATGAACTTGAAATTACCTGTCAAATATTCAAGAAGCTTTTATATAATGAACTGAAGTTTAAAGATGTCTGTAGTTTATATGTTTATCAGTTTACAGAGTTTATTATTTTATTATTAATATTGCTGTCATTTGAACCGGTTGCGGTTATTGCAGTTAATTGTAGTTTTTTTTTTTTTTTGCCTTAAAAGGAATTCATTAATATTTGAATACCATGATTTAGAATTGAATGTGTATTTTTCCACTATATTAGAAATATGGAAATAAAAGCCATTTAAAAATACAGTATTTGCACTTCATTCACTTTTTAAGGCACTGCTATTTTACTGACGACAAACAATAATGAAAAAAATATACTCAAAATATGTCACAAATATTTAATATTTCATAGCAATATGAAGACTTTCATTTCCCCATGTTGTCAACACATAATTCACAAGTGTCACATTCAAGCCAGAAAATGTAGTTCAATTTAGAAAATCTGTACAAATTTTTTGTAATATTTTGCACCATGCACAGTATATATTATGATGTAATTCAACCCCAAGAATTATTATGAATTATTTATTACAAATTACTTAAAATATATAATAAAAAAGTCAAGTTAATTAGTATTTATCACTTTAGCATAATGCCTTTTAGTAATAATACCAAATTGATCTATTAAACATCATGCAAGAGATTCATGCACCATACTACACCAGAATAGAAATTAAGTTCTAGGCACATTTTATGTCTGATATTCCAAAAACAAACTCATCCATTTCTCAAACTATCTTAAATCAAGCGTGGAGGAATCCAGCAGAATAATCTTTTCAGATTAAGTCACAATATAAGAATGACAGATCATTTAGACCCGATTGATAATCGGACAACATCCTTTTAGGCAACAACTTTATGCCTTATTTACCCTTAAAAGTTTGATATTAGTGCCTTGAGGGCACATACTATAGGGTATATATTTCTGCTGTAAAGTATTAATATGCACTTTGTAGGGGTATAGGGCACAAATATGTCCCTGTAAGCACTAAAGTTACCATTTTGTATTTTATCTGACAGTGAACACAACAACAAAATCCCTCCCTGACATAATTAATTTAAAGGACACAATATAGATTTTACATAACAACTACAGGAAAAATGATCATTTATAATACAAAAATATCGGTGCCACTTTACAATAAGGTTTCATTAGTTAATGTTAGTTGATGCACTACGAGTTAGCATGAACTAACAATGAACAACTGTATTTTCATTAACTACAGTAACTAACATGAAGAAATACTGTAACACATGCGTCGTTCATTGTTCATTGACTAAAACATGCTTTTGTAAAGTGCTACCAAAATATCACAACATATTGCAAAGCCTGCTACACCCTTCAAAGCCATAACTACCAGCAAAGCTGAAACTACCAGCACTTCCTACAGACACTAGAGACCTTATATGTTCATGCAAACAAATAAAAATGATTCTTCAAAACATGTAATTTTGTGCTGCAGTATACAGTGCACAGCATAAATGAGGACATCCCCTTTTAAAATGAACATTTCCACTTGTCAGTGAACACAGACAATACATTTCCGTACACTTAAACAAAATAGATTTATTAAAGAGCACCTATTTTACCCCCTTTTCAAGATTTAAGATAAGTATTTTGTGTCTCCAGAATGTGTCTGTAAAGTTTCAGCTCAAAACACCCGTCAGATTATTTATTATACCTTTCAGAATATTGGAATGTTCTGCTCTGAACACAGTGTAGCCTGTGCCTTTAATGCAAATGAGCTAGTTCTCCCCACCCATTCTTCCCACGTGCCTGTCAGACTGTGCCTCAATCTCCGCCTTGGCTGCATCAGATAAACAGCACAGTGACAGACATGAAGGAAGCAGATCTCACGTAACGTTTGTGAGAGGTACTACAGTAAGAACTTTACCAATGTATTTGTTGTGGAGTTAATTCAAGTCTTCCTGCAACGATGAGTCACACACAACATCGTTACAAAGTTAATGCACACACAGACACACACATACACGCAGCATGCTTGTTTAACTTTCCACTGTTTTTGCACGGCAAATATGACAGTATACACAATATCCACTGCTGTATGGATATCTGTTATGTTAATGTACAAAATAAACCTGATTTAACGCCACAAACCGGGATTGAAGAGTCTTCTTTTATAATTGTACTGACACTGCAGCTGTGCTGATTAATTACATACTGATTTTACTGTCTTTAATTTACTACAAACATGCTCTGTTTTAAAAACTTTTTAAACTTGTAAAACTCATTATTGATCACATTTGATGATGACTGATGATCACAGAGAGCTGAACAGATCTTTTAATCCCAGTTGCTTTGTGCACGTCCTGCCTTGTTGATATGATTATACGGGTTACTACAGAGACATGTCAATTAATTTGGTGGGCGGGGAAACCACACTCTTATGTCACGCTGCTGTGGGCCTTAAAATGGGAGGAATTTGGATTCTATTTTAATGTCAGGAATTTAAAAAAAGAGGCTTATTGTCTTTATATCACTCCAATATGACTGTTGACACACTATAACTACACACAGTTCTGTCCAAACAGCTTCCAAAAGATGATTTTCATCACAGGTGCCCTTTAAACAGTTATAGTAAGTCAAATAAACTAAACATCAGGAGGAATAGAAAAATAATACATTTAAATTCAATTTGTAAGAGGCTAAATTATTATATGCGTTTGTTTACATGACAAAACATGTATTTTTGACTCAAGAAGGTCCATACTGGCTCCAAAGGCAGATACTGATAAGATCAGGGCCTGGTGTGTGGACTTTGGGGGTTTTACGATGTGGTCACATGTTGATTGGTCAGTTTGAATGTCTCAACATTTGGGCTTTAGTCACATGGTCAAGAAAGATACAAAATAGATGGTAAAACGCTGCTCTGTCTCTTTTCTTTTCCTGACCTGTCTTTTCCTGGTCTGCTTTCCTCCTCTGCTCCTCTCCTTCTCTGGAGTCTATCTTCTCTGACTCTACTGCAATCAGGCTAACTTCTGGGCCTGCTCTCTTTGTCTCTCTCTCCCTCCTCCTGTGTCTCCCCTTCTACCTCTGGTAACTTTAATTTTACATTTAAGCTGGGTACAATTTATATCATATGTTTTATCATTCCATATTTTATCATTTTATACAATTATTTTGTAACTAATTCAGTTGTAACCATAGAGAATTATTGTCATTGAATCATCTCATTTTCAAGTATTTGTGAATTACTTTTGATTTAACATCAACACTTAATTGCTCCATATTGCAATACAATACAATCACATAATATCAACGCTCTCCCACATTTATAGCTATTAATACTGCCCATTCGGCAGAACTACAGTTCGAACCGCTGTGGTTTTAAAACCCAATCTTACAAAATGTTATAACAAAAAAGACAAATTACAAACTACTAAATTTAGAAATAAACTTCTACATTTTTCATATATGTGCGTACTATTTTGTGGACTGTAATCTTGATGTGTTGGTGAGATTTAAAAGACTACCTGAAGTTTTGGCAGCGGTGAAAAACATAAGCTGTGATTTGTTATCAGATCAAGGCCATGAGAACATTTTGTCATTACAGAAACTTGACTGACTGCTTATTGGAAGTACAGTATCTCAGAGTGACTTTAACTTCTACTATAAGGTCATCATCTGGTAAGGGTGGTAGAGTCACTACAATGTTTAATAATATGTCATCCACTGGCAGTTGAGGACTACTCTAGTTTTGAGTTACAGGCTCCTATTGTTCGGTTATTTGTGCACTCATATTCAGACCCCCAAAATATAACAAAATGTTTATTCACGAGTTTTCAGAGTTTTTAATTACAATTGCACCAAGTTTTGAGAAGATTTTAATACTTGGTGATTTTAATTTGCATATCCGCTGTCCTAAACAGCCTATATGAAAGGAATTTCTGCGTATTATTTGGTTCATTTAATCAAATTCAATTTGTCTTAAAGCCTACACTACACATTTGGCCGCAGTTTAGATCTTCAGGCATCCCAATTTCAAATATAGACATTGAAGATGGTTGTCTTTCTGATCCAGATCCATAATCCAGTCGTTTTTAATATTTCAATTTCCAGTCCCTTTCTAAATAATAAGCCATCACACCACTGTGTTCATTGCTTGAAATCCTCAACGACCAGTGATTTTCTAAAGGCTGCATTAGTTCTATTAGTTAGAGTAAATGTCGATATTTAATTCCACCTGTAATGGCATCATTGACTTGTGTGTTCCTTTAAAGTCCTAAAGCCAAACAGCAATCGTGGCTGTAGATAGTAGTGATACCTGTAGCATTCAACAATTATCAAGCTGAGAGAAAAGGGAAGAAGACTAAGCTACAGGTGCTTTATCATATAGTGAAAGACATTATAATTAAATATAAGAAGGCAGTAAAAGCTGGAAAAAAAAACTATATTTTTCTGATCTTATTAGAAAGTCTCCAAATAACCACAGAATTCTATTGAAAACAATTAATTCAGCCTTAAACACTGAGATTACAACTGGTTGCTATTTGCTATTTTTGACAACATGTGAAAAGTTTTTTGTTAGTAAAACTGAGGCTCTTAGAGCTGCTTCATTTGCACACTTATCATTCATTCATTCATTCATTCATTCATTCATTTTCTTTTTGGCTTAGTCCATTTATTAATCAGAGATCGCCACAACGGAATGAACAGCTAACTTATCGAGCATATGTTTTACACAGCGGATGCCCTTCCAGCTGCAACCCATCACTGGGAAACATCCATACACACTCTTTTACATGCATACACTCCGGCCAATTTAGCTTATTCGATTCACCTATAGCGCATGTCTTTGGACTGTGGGGGAAACCAGAGCACCCGGAGGAAACCTACACGAATACATGGAGAACATGCAAACTCCACACAGAAATGGCAACTGGCCCAGCCGGCAACCTTCTTGCTACCCACTGTGCCACCGTGACGCCCTAGCAGACTTTTAAAATAAATTTAAACCGATCAAACATTGGTTACAACAGTGTTTTTGAATATTATCCATCCGTGTCTTCTTATTCAGGTATTGGTGGTGGTTGGCTTAGATCTTTTATCAATAATAGTACATTCTAGTTTGCTGAGTGGTGTTATGCCATTTTGTTTTAGGCATCTGGATTTACCAATCATAATAATTTTGGGCCTAGCTCTATTTCCCATTTATGTACTTCCCTTGGCTGCTATCTTTCAGAAGCCAGTTACAAGCACATTCATTCTCTAGTCAGAAGTGGTTTCTATCAATTAAGGAATATTATGTCCAGATTGGATTATTGCAATTCAGTGTATTCATTCCTTTAGATGTTTCAAAATGCATCCACTAGGTTTTTAACTGGGACTAAGAAATTTGCTAGCATTTTACCAGTATTACCGTTCCTTCATGGGTTCCCAGTCAAATTTATAATTCAGAACAAGTTGTTAGTCTGAATAGTCTGACACCTGGTGGGTTTCTTTACTGGCATACAAATCAAGGTCCCTTTTGGTCCGCGTACCAATTTCAGCTAGTTGTCTTCAAGACTCGATAAAAATCAAAAGGAGGCTTTTTTTTCAGGGCTTTTTCTGTTGCAGCCCTTTTCTGGAGTGGTTTACCTTTATACATAAGATCATGCTCTCCTCTTGATGCTTTTAAATCTCATTTTAAAAAATCATCTTCTGTCTCTTGCAATTTATTGTACTTAATTTTATCGTAAATATAGATTTTGTGTGTTGTTTTTTTTGTAAAGTACTTTGGTCAACATTTGTTTTTTAAATGTGCTATATAAATAAAGCAAAACAAATCTTAAGTTATTTTGTTTAATTATCTCTAGTTTTGGCTTTGGTACTGACTAATCTGATCTATATACCAGTGTTAATTTTGACAGCAAATTTTGATTTTAGTTATAGTCTTTTGTACGGTGGCCGAGAGAGCTTAACTTGCTGCAATTTAAGAAAACACACGCAATTACAAAAAAAACAGCAAATTAAGAAAAGATCTTCATCCGTTTGACAGCACACCTGCTGCAAATCCTCACAATGCAAACTTACTCATACAATCCGCTGCATTTCACACACAACACAAACATTAATAAAACGAGTTGCATTTCACACAACACAAAAAGAACGGAACACAACGCAAATGATTCAATGCGACCCACCAACGTGGCAGATTTTGTTTGTTTTTTACCCGATACCTGTGTCTTTAGTATTTATTAGCCTAAATAACCATAACCTCCATAACCAGGCTCCGTCACGTTTTAGGGTCTCCTTGAAACATTTCTGTTGTGTTGTGTGTGAAATGCAGCACGTTTTATTAATGTTTGTAAAATACAGCGCGTTTTATTAATGTTTGTGTTGTGACTAAATGCTCTGCGTTTCTTAAGTTGTTTGTGTTGTGAGAAAATGCAACATGTGTGCTGTCAAATTGTCGAAGATCGTTTCTTAATTTGCAGGTGTTTTTTGTAATTGCATGTGCTTTCTTACATTGCAGCGCATTAAGCTCTCTCGGCCATCGTACTTTTGGCAAAAATTCCATTTTAGTTTAGTCATATTTTAGTCTTCTGAATCTTTTTAGTTTTAGTCTAGTTTTAGTCAACTAAATTTTATAAGATTTTAGTTGATTAAATCTACTCTAGTGAGAAGCTATTCCATTTCAGTTAAGCAAAAGCGCACACTCAGGTAAGATAAAAAAAAGAGTTTACCTTTGTGTGAATTTAGGGATGATTCCCTAGTATGCTGATGTCGCTTTATTTTTGTTGTTTTTATCAGCTATTTCCTCCCCATACAGTTTACTTTTTTTTGTCTTGACATCTAAAGTGAATCTTCATTTTCTCTCAGCTGTTGCCATTTTAGTACAGTTTAATCTGACAGACCCCCCTATGGAATATGATGTACTCGCATCCTGCGTCTACTGTTGACCAGTTACTTTTCAAATGTGCGTGTGTGCATCATGCATCACACACCAAGATTAATTCTCATTGGTTATTTTCCAAAAAACCTCCCTCGGTCACTTTCTTGTCTCATTTTTATTAGTCAAGGAAATTGTCAGTATATTTTTATTATAGTTGTCATTATCATCACTTAATTTTTATTTAGCTTTCGTCTAGTTTTCGTCGGTAGAAACTAGCTCGTCACGAAAATTATGCCGAAAATATTTCGCCAACAAAATCAACACTGGTATATACACAAATACATTATTGCATAGTGCCCTATATAAATATTAATTTAAAAGAGAGATCTGTTTGGGATGTACTCATTTATGCTGGGCACTATATGTAGACACATTCGAGATTTTAGATACATTTGTTTCTCCCATTGATACTGACATAGCTGCATATATCATAAAAGACATGAATAGAAACCAGTTTTAAGTCTGTTCATCCGAGTTGGCTTTTGTCGTGTCTTTGAAGTCGGGGTTTAGCAGGGTCATAAGATCCACCATGGCTTGACTGACCTGACAGCCAAATTTATGAGAGTCCTGTGAACAATAAAAAAGGACACTACATTTTAGATTCATGTGCTCCTTAATGGTACAACAAACAGTTTGTGGCTCATAAAGCATCACTTAAGGGGACACACAAAAACAACTGATAACATAATAAAATAATCAGGTGTTTTATGTCAGAATTATATAGACACTGTTGCATGTATGGATTTCAGAAACGTTCTAGGTGTTTACATTTGTCCCCTTTCCCACAAATATTTTGAGTTCCATCTGCTTGGAATGATGTTCATCTATGAATTAAAGCTCCTTGCTGTATCAGAAATCACCCCCTAAACCAGGAATGTCGAACTCCATTCCTGGAGGGCCGCAGCCCTGCACAGTTTAGTTCCAACAATGATTAAACACACCTGATCAAACTAATTTAGTCATTCAGGCTTGTTCGAAACCTACAGGTAAGTGTGTTGGAGCAGGGTTGGAACTAAACTGTGCAGAGCTGCAGCCCTCCAGGAATTGAGTTTGACATCCCTACTCCTAAACCCTCATTCATTATTCCTTATACATTATTCCATATAATCCACTTGAAGGAGTGAATGAAAACTAGTGAATTTGGACACTGAGTCCACTGGAAGAGAAGTCGCTTTGTATGTGTTTTACTGGTTGATAAGTCCCTCAGGTGGATTAGACTTTAAACTTCTAAATTCAGACCGTGGGATAGTTATGTAACACTTTGTGAGTAGTCTATAGGTTGTTTTCCCATGACATAATTGATGACACGTTAAATTCATATGGAGGGCAGGACATAGGCATAGGCATTTCTATCAGAACATCGAAATGTTTGTGTTTTATGTTGTTACTAATGGTTTAAATCGGCTAAAATGAGAAATGCTAACAGCTTTTATAGGCTTCCAAAAGTTGTTGCTCATAAAGGGGGCAAAGTGCAAGAAACTGGCTGAAAAAGATTTTTTCAGTACATCCGTGTGTACAAGCTTTTTTTTAAATGCGATAATTAGCTGGACAGCACAAATAAAGATTATATACAGGTCTAACTATGTGTATAAATATATTAATGTGTTATATAAAAATCAGATGCAAGGACCACCACACTTACACAAAATCCAGGAGAATATAAATAACGTACCCTGCCATGTAATCGCTGCAATGAATTCTCTGTCTTGTTTTGCAATAATCTAAGTCTTTACTGGCATTTCAGCAGAATAAACAATCGTAACATTAACATCGAGATGTGCAGCAGTGGTGAATGTTTGGTGATGTTTTATAAACAAATTTCGGGAGGAGCACGCGCAGAAGTTTCAGTATCAAATACGTCATTGACAATTATTCTATTATCCAATCAGTTCTTGACCAAACACCTATATATACCAAAGCTGTCTTACCTGCAGCATCTTACGACTTTAGCATCCCTCCACCACCCCGTCACCTCACCTCTTAAGCATTACAATCCCGGGGGGAGCGTTCTGGGGCCAGGCTAGATACTTCGCTCGAATCCCTATTCCTCTCTGTTTCCTGATAAGAGGAATAACTCGAGTTTGGGTGTCTTCCCCGAGCTCAGAGCCCTCTCCCCGGACAGCATGCCAAATACGCTTTATTCTGAAACTATTGTAAGTGTGAACTCGTGAATTGACGGTTAGTTGATTGACAGAACAAAAAAGACATGTGAGCAAAACTAGACGGTTATTATTGTGGAGCACTTTTCCCCCTTACAAAAAAAATAAAATAAATAACAATGTAGACTATACGACACACTTTTGTAAGCTTTCATCTGTTATTTTGTGATGCCTGGAAAATATAACGTAACGGAAAAAACTATAGTAATTTATTATGAACATGTTTTTGAACCACACTATAGTAAAGTGTATAATGTGTACAACTCTTTGCTGATGAATGCTACCAAATACTGTAGCATAGTAAACTTACAAACTGTTTTAAATACTGTAACGTTAGTGTAAATTGTGGCGCATTGTGATGATTATAGCATAGAAAACTGAAGCCTTTTGGATAATTTATTACTAATGTACCACAGCAACAATATAATTACTCTGACAGTTTAACTCAAGTAATTATCTATAGTATTTACTATAGTATGTTTTCATGTGATAACTTACAGTATCTACCGCCTCGATGACAGGCAAATATATTTGAGTTCAGCACAAAACTCGGCCCGCTTCATGATATAAGGATCATGCCCAACATGCCCCCCTGAATTATCAGTCCCCTGTTTATTTTTGTCCCCAACTTCTGTTTAACGAAGAGAACATTTTTAACACATTTCTAATCATGATAGTTTTAATAACTCATTTCTAATAACTGATTTATTTTATCTTTGCCATGATGACAGTAAATAATATTCTACTAGATATTTTTCAAGACGCGTCTCTATAGCTTTAAGTGCCATTTAAACGCTTAACAAGGTTAATTAGGTTAAATAGGCAAGGTTAGGGTAATTAGGCAAGTTATTGTATAACAATGTTTTTTTCCGTAGACAGTTGAAAAAAAATAGCTTAAAGGGGCTAATAATTTTGACCATAAAATTATTTTTTTTAAATAAAAGCTGTTTTTATTCTAGCCAAAATAAAACAAATAAGACTTTCTCCAGAATAAAAAATATTATCAGACATACTGTGAACATTTCCTTGCTCTGTTAAACATCATTTGGGAAATATTTAAAAAAGAAAAAATAAATAAATAAATAAATCAAAGGTGGGCTAATAATTCTGACTTCAACTGTATGTGGTTATTTTCTTTAAAATCTCCTTCCTGCCCTTCATCTGAATTTTGCACATCACCAGAACCACGTGATTGCAACAACCCTATAAGTAATGACACAAAGACATTTGATTTCTGTCATGTATATAAACATACACTTTAAGTTATTTTTTATTTGGAATAGTTCACCAATAGGATTTCTCTGTGGATGCCATTTTGTGGTTAGATGCAAATATGTATTCAGTGCACAAACTCTCACGGTGCATTGGGTATTCTCTAATGAGAAGCGTGTTTACACAGAAGGCTGTGTATGTGCATCAATTTTAGCTTTCGAAGTGATGGCTGGTGGAAGAATGCTTTTGTCTGATGCAAAAAATGCTTTTCTTACTTATATTTTTTTGTCTTCTTTTCAGTCCAAATATCTAAAAATTCTTATAATCAAGAACCAATTTCTAGACAAGCAAAACATATTGTCTTGTTTTCAGAAATAATATGCCAAAATTAAGGAAATTTTTCCCTAAAACAAGCAAAATAATCTGCCAATAGGGTAAGCAAAATAATCTCGCTTTTCCTTTTGACATAAGATTATTTTGCTTGTTTTAAGGAAAAACTCACAGAGAAACAGCATAATAGCCAGGAGTTTTTAATGTCATCAATATATACTACAAACATACATTTTTTTTATTAATTTTTTATTTAATTTTAAATATTTTCTTCTCAATAAATTGCAATTAAATTTCTATATAGAGGATATTCATTGTGTCTTCATGCAGTGTATAACTAGAGGTTATCAAATAATAATAATAATAATATCAAATAATAATGATGTGCTGTTTTGCAATACAAGCAGTGAGTTGTTTTAAAAGGGCAAGCATCATATTAAACGTATAAGCATTAACAAAGGGTCTAAAAGTAAAATTGAAATTCAAAGCAAAATCTAGCTGTCAATAGAAACTGTTTACTAAATCAATCCTAACAAATCTGCACTCTGTCACGTCTGGCGTGTTGTGGAATGAGGGAAACAAATGTGAGGTTGCAAATGCAGTCTTTCCAGGTTTACTGATAATTCAAATTAAAACGTAAACAAAACAAGAACATCATAGAAGCAACGTAAACAACTAATAACAAATAAAAATGGAACAAAACACAAACAAAACAGAGATTGTTACACACAGACACAAAGTTTTGTGTCCAGTTATACGTTATCATCTTAAAGGGGTGGTCCACTACAATATCATATTTTAAACTTTAGTTGATGTGTAATGTAGCTGTGTGAACATAAACAACATCTCTGGATGTAGGATACTCAAACTTCCATGCAAAGGCAGACATTGGCTTTTACAGAGTTAGCTTAGCAAAGCCTACAGCGAATGGATTTAGGGACTACAAAAAAAACATATCTTGGCTAATGAGATCACAAATGTTCCATGTCACGCGCATTCACTGCGCACACACCTTGCGCAGCAAAATGGCGTGGCCACAGACGCTTTAGTAGAGAAAGGAAAATGCTGTCCAAACGCTGCTATTTCCATGGGTCTTGTTCTGTTTCACTATTTGGCCTTCCAAGGGACGTGACAAAAACAGAAGTGCTTACAATTTAATTTAATTATGTTCCAGAATATTATTAAAAAAGATATAGCTCTCTGTGCAAAGCATTTTACAAAGGACAGCTTCCACAATTGGTTCGCAGTGTAGTGCTGGATTCAGCCTACGATAAAAGAAGAAGCTGTGGATTGTGAGCCACAACCTGTAAGTACTTCTTTTTGTTAAAACTGATATCTTCCATGAATAGTTTCTAACGTTCATTGAAGGCTATGTTGTAATAAGGACGTAAGCAAGGATATAAACACTGAGAAACACGGTTTGTCACTAGCAATTATTATTAGCAATTTAGCTCATGCCTGCCAACATTTGTGCCCGAATTTCCCAAGAACGGGGGGTGTGGGGGGTTTGGCTTGGTGTGATGGTCTCTGAGTAATAAAGTTGAGAACCGGGGGGATGGATGGTCTGCGGGTGTATGTGGTGTTATCAATGTTTTCGGCTGGCGGCGATCAGATACCATACAAAAATTGATGACCTGGTGTGGGGATGAATCTAAGGACGTTTTCCGCAAGAAAGATGGGTGGGTGGCAGGAGATGGGTGTGAAATAAGAGAAACTCTCAGGAAAAACTCTGAGTTTTACATTTCTTATGTACAGACATCCCAAGTCTCTACTACTCAAGCCAACAGCACTTCAGAGAAACAGCCAAGACGGCAGCAATGCATTGTTGAGCACGCGCACTACTATTACGGTCAACCATTTTACTCCTATAATTTATTCCTTTTTCTGCAACGTATGTTTTACACACCCAGGCCTGATTACTGCCACATGCAGAGATACAAATAAATAAAAAAACAAATAATAATCATAATAATTGAATAAAATAATTGAAATCCACCAGTCTGGAAAAGGTTATAAAGCCATTTCTAAAGCTTTGGGCTGCAGCGAACCACAGAGAATTCCAGTATCTACAAATGGCAAGAACATGGAACCAAATTACCCCAAGAACATAGCTGATGTTGTGGGGTCTTTTGTGACCTCTTGGATGAGTTGTTGCTAAGGACCTGCAGGCCTCAATTTTCTGAGTGAGGTGAGGTGAAATTAGCATATTCTCAGGCTCAGTTCAGTAATTAGCTTTTTGCTATATAAAAATTATTTTTATTTTCAGCTTAATTTAACTTCAGTGTTTAAAATAATAATAATAATAATAATAATAATAATAATAATAATAATAATAATAATAATAATAATAATAATAATAATAATAATAGTTCTGCCCATACACATATTTGTTCATGGTAAAAAAAATAAACAAACAAACAAACAAACAAACAAACAAATAAATAAATAAATAAATAAATAAATAAATAAATAAATAAATAAATAAATAAATAAATAAATAAATAAATAAATAAATAGTCACCAGGAGGCTTAGCAAGGTTTTTAAATTGTGGCTGTTTAGATTGTTAGGTTTGCTCTTACAGTCTCTTTGCAGGAGTGCTTGCAAGACACATGGAAGTTGATCATGTCCTCTCCCATGATGATGTAAGACACACCGTAGCCGTCATCAGCCACCTTAACAGGAACAAACCATGAACTCAGTGATCAAAACAGAGCCGCTACCAGTTTGTGGAATTTTCATTTAGATAACATGTGTGCTGATCAATTACTCACAGGACCAAAGCCTCCCCCCAGGGAGATGAACTCTGGGTGGTTGACCAGATCAAACAGCTCCATCTGTTGCACAGGTGTCTGAGATGTAGAGAGGCGCCAGGGCTCAGACAAAACCTACAGTTCACATGAACGCATATAAACAACAGCTTCACACCCTGACATACATGCTAATCTTGTCCTGCTTATAAATCCCCTTAATGTTTTATTCTTTTAAAGTCCCTGTAAAATCCTAATAAAATTTTTGAGATGTTAGTTTTTCAGTATGTTAGTCTTAAAGGGGTGATCCACTACGATATCATATTTTAAACATTAGTTCATTTGTAATGAAGCTGTGTGAACATAAACAAGGGAGACATTGGCTTTTACAGAGTTAGCTTAGCAAAGCCTACAGCAAACAATACTGTAATGTTATAGCAGAAAAAGCTTTATTGCCGTCCAAAAGTTTCTGTATTTGGGCTTCCAAAGGACACGACACAAAGAGAGAAGTGCTTACAATATAATTTGAATTATGTTCCAGAGAATTTTGAAAAAATATATAGCTAGCATTTGACAAAGGACAGCTTCCAGAATCTCTCCCAGTTCAGTGCTGGATTTGACTAGAAACTCCTTTAAGTAGGAACAGATCCAGCCATAATAGATGAAGCTGTGGATTGTGAGCCACAAAATGTAAGTATTTTTATTTATTAAAACTGATCTATTACATGCAGAGCATGTTTAGCATTACCGGTATGTTGTAGCAAGGATGTAAACAATGGGAAATGCTGATTGGCATCGTTAACAATTTCACTCCAAATTCATATTTATCCATCAAACCCTTGTAAATACCTACAATCTTCAACAGCGCTGCAGTGTTTCTCTATGTGGACACTTTCCCTACGTTCTACATCTCAAATAACCAACTCGCAAAAGATATGTGAACGCTTCATATTACTTACGCATGCTTATTCCGAATATATGTGAATATACATGCAAAAGTGCATGCTTGTAGGGGCGAGATGCTTTTCCTGGTAACGTGGAGCGAATTCGAGAATCACGGCACATTATGTTAGCTGACCAATCAGAGTCTCTTGAGTGCGGGCCTTGAATATGACAGTCATTTTCATGTTAGCTGAGTAGTTATATATAATCAAAATAAGATATATGAAAAAATAAGGTTATTTTCTACAAATGAAGCATGAGCACACATTGATTTGTATCTTATACACACATCCAAGCCTTAAAATTGCACTCTGGACCACCCCTTTAAGGATATCTATAAACTAGCATGCTCCAAAACGTTCATTAAAAAGATATAAACTTGCAGTTTGTCACTTTTGCGTTAATAGATCAATGTTTTTTATTGACCTTGTCACCTTATACGTCTCATTAAATCTTCTGGCCCATCAAATCATCTATAGTATTTGACATGCTCCGCCCACTTCAAGACGTTATTGCTATTTGCACTTTAGCTCAACCACTCTCAATGACAGAACTGTGATAATAACAAACACAACTGGCAGATCTTTACAAAGGGGGAGGGGCTACACTATGTCCCACATAGGTCATTATGATTCAGTTCATATTACTTCACACATTGAAAAAAAAATGCACATTTCAAAGCACTTCCTGGGAACATTTTAACAAACAGTCAGTAAACAATTAATGCTAACTAATTTACTTGAAAATGAATTCATTTAATTTCTGAAGCAATTAGGTCCTGCCTAAGTATTAGTTATTTTTGAGTGTTAATGTCAAGTATAATATGCATTTATAAGCTGACTGTATATTTATAAAAACAAATTGTATCATGGACTGTGCAAAATGAATCAGTCTCTCCAAATACAAACATACACTGACCTCTTTAAGAAAAGGAGACTCTACCCCCAGGTATTTTGAGACTACATATAGGCAGAAGAGGTGTCTATCAATGCCAGATCCAGTCATGGCCAAGCGGTAGAGGTTCTGATGCTTCTCAGCAGTTTTACGGAGGAGCTTTCTGCATTGTTCTCTGTCCTAGGAGAGAAAAAAAAAAATCAGGCCAACTCAAATATTTGTTGAGAGAAAATTAAAATCACTAGGCTGCTTATTTAATATTTAATTAATAAACAATTAGCTATAAATATTAAATAAAGCTTTATAACAGCCATGTGTTTACATTGTCGTGTCAGTTCTGTTATTATTATGCCAATTGATTATCGTCAATTATACAAATCAAGTGTTGGACAGTTTACAGTGCACCTGAAAAGTATTCATAGCGCTTCACTTTTTCCACATTTTTTTATGTTACAGCCTTATTCCAAAATGGATTAAATTCATTTATTTCCTCAAGATTCTACAACTACCCCATAATGACAATGTGAAAGAGATTTTTGAAATTGTTGCAAATTTATTAAAAATAAAAAAACTGAAAGCAATTACAGCCACAAGTCTTTTTGAATATGATGCCACAAGCTTGGCACACCTGTCTTTGGGAATTTTTGCCCATTCCTCTTTGCAGTACCTTTTAAGGTTGGATAGGAAGAGACGGTGTACTGCCATTTTCAGATCTCTCCAGAGATGTTCAATAGGATTTGGGTCTGGGCTCTGGCTGGGCCACTCAAGGACTCATCAGATCAGAGAATGTTGCTACTTATGGTCTGAGAGTCCTTCAGATGCCTTTTGGCAAATTCCAGGTCGGGAGTGGCTTCCGTCTGGCCACTCTAGCAAACAGGTCAGATTGGTTGATTGCTGCACATATGGTTGCCCTTCTGTAGGGCTCTTCTCTCTGCACAGAAAAACGGTGGAGCTCAGACAGAGTGACCATCGGGTTATTAATCACCTCCCTGACTAAGGCCCTTCTGCTCCGATCACTCAGCTTAGATGGCCGGACAGCTTTAGGAAGAAATCATCCACTTACGGATGATGGAGGCCAATGTGCTCATTGGAACTTTCAGAGCAGCAGAAATTTTTCTGTAACCTTCCCCAGCCTTGTGCCTCAAGACAATCCTTTCCCAGAGATCTACAGACATTCTTTTGTCTTTATGCTTGGTTTGTGCTTTGACATGTACTGTCAACCCTGGGACCTTATATAGACAGGTGTATGCCTTTTCAAATCATGTCTAATCAACTGAATTTACCTCAGGTGAACTCCAATTAAGCTGCTGAAACATCACAAGAATGATCAGTGGAAACAGAATGTACCTGAGCTCAATTTAAAGCTTCACGGCAAAGGCTGTGAATACTTATGTACTTGTGATTTTTCAGGTTTTTTATTTTAATAAATTTACAACAAATTCAATCTTTAGTCACATTGTCATTATGGGGTATTTCGTGTAGAATTTTAAGAAAATAAATGAATTTAATCCATTCTGGAATAAGGCTGTAAAAAATATGTAAAAAGGGAAGCGTTATGAATACTTTCCGGATGCACTGTCTTTATGAAGACAGCCAATGAACTTTGTAAGAACCAAAGTTTTCAATACCTCTTTTCACTTGACAATTGGAAGCGAGTCACTTTTAATTGCACTCATCAATATAAATGTAACTATTTAATATATTTATTTGTCAGCACTTGACCTTTCAACTTTTTGTCAGACCATTTGAAAAGTGATTCATTAATTTAACGACATTAAAAAAGGGGCAAACATACTGAGAATCTAAAGTCTAATCTAATCTACAGAATAAACATCGATTCTTATTAGTATGTCAGAGTATATACAGGAATCAGAGAGTGAAATTCAATACCTTTTAAGACATTTTAAGACTTTCCATACATTTTAAGATCTCATAACAACTTTTCACACTGGCAAGGTTTAAATATACAGTATATTTATTAAATATTGATGTAAGAAACTAATCTAAAACTGGCAGACAAAGCAGCATGATGTCAAATCTAGTAGGATTTCATGGATTTCCTAAACTACACAGCATCCTGATGTTCGCAGATTTAATTCAGGCACCATACAACCATACATTGCATAATCAAAATGGTATAAAATTTTATACCTTGCGAAATAGAATTTAAGACTTTTTAATACTTTTTAAGAGCCTAAAATTTCTCTACATTGATTTATCAACCTTTAATACTTTTTAAGACCTCGCGGACACCCTGTATGTGTATTTTAGATTTTATAAATTGATCATTAATTCCTTCATTTTAAGGAGCATTCCAAATCCTCTGCAGCTAATTTCTGCAACGCTGTAGATAACCAAGACGGAACAAGTGAAACTGCTTCAAAAACATTTTGAAAGGGGGAAGGAAGAATTTAAAATAGAACGGTACCTCTCCTCCTTCCAGTGCAAGGACAAAAGCACAACTTTCATTGGAGCAGGAGCGTACTGTTTCAGTGCGGCCCTCACGAAACAGACGCGTCATGGAAGCTTCGTATGTCAGACAGAAAGTCCCTCTATCCTAAAGTTAAAACAACAAATGGGCAACAACAAATCCGTTAAATTCCAGAAGAATTTCCTCTTTAAGCAAACATTCTAATCTGTACTGCCAGCCGAATGAGTTAGAGACAAATAAGAGGAAGTTCCTTGCTAGGACCAAAAAAACATAGAGCTCCAAAATGTGTTGACTTTATGCTGCACTGTCAAAAAAACATCAGTATTTTGATAATATGACATGATCATGAATGTGTACCCTGAAATAGGCCAGCTGCAGGGCCAGCTGCACGAATGAATCTGGGCTTAGTTTCATTTTCTTGATGTGGCCTTTGCCAAACTTTCTGAAGGGAAAAACATGACAGTCCACTTCATCAGCCAGCGCTTGAGCAACAGCAAGAGACTCTGATATCTGAGTCTGAACCTGAGGAAAGACAAAAAACAAAACGGATCAGCGTGCCTGTCGTCTTTTCATTCTGATTAATCTGGGCAAGGAAAATATGAGATAAGCATGCAGCTAAGAATACAAGCTCAACCACAGGAAACAAGGAAACACAGTTAAAAAAAACTAACAAAAGGTATATTTACAACACAGCCGGCTATCGAGAGGACGAAGGTAAAGTGGAATGTAACAAGAGAACCAGGAACAAAAAACAAGCAATGAAAACATTAATACAGAACCAGTGGCCTTACACATTCATTTGACCCCTAAAAGACATCCTAGTACCTACTGTACAGTCACTCTTTTATGTCAGTGGACAAATAAAGAGATATTTCTTTTAGATTTAGATTTTTTTTAAAGAAATCCTCTTAACATAATAATCTGAGAATGTGCATGATTGCAGAAGACTATTTCAGAGATTTTATTACAGGCCTGTACTGGCTAATCAGGAGTACTGGGAGAATTCCTAGATGGCTGATCTGCATTCCTTTTATTTTTTTGTCCATGAGGGCTGTTGTTATCAGGTCAATGGGTTCAAATATGTATTCATGCTCTTCCAGGCGATTTCATATTCATATGATGATGTAACTGATGTTGATGTGATGAGGCAAGCACCAATCATCAGCTGTTGGAGAAAACTAAATATTGGATAGGATAATTTCACAATTTATTCCAAAAGGTAAACAACAAATAATTTAAGAGATATTTTACATTTAAAGCATATTTTCTTTATTTATTGTTTTTTATTACAAAGGTTCCCGAACTTTTCAGCCTGTGGCCCTATGAATATATATAATAATTTTAACTCATAAATAATTACTAATACAGTTAAAGTTATTAGTAACTAATAAAGTTATAGTAACTAATATAGTAACTAATAACATTAACTTTCCTGATTTTGATTCTATTGCAATAATGTGCACATTTTGTAAATCTGCTTTGAAACAATAATTATTGTGAAAAGTGCTGTACAAATAAACTTAAATTGAATTGAACGCTGTTAAAACTGATGTGAACAAACATACTAAGCATATTTTTAATAAGGACCTGTTACACTGTAAAAAGTTAAAACTTTTGAATTACTTAGGGTGTACTCACACTAGACATGGTTGTCTTAAACTGTGCCCAGATGCGATTGTCCCTAATCCCCTCTCACTCCGTACAGTTCAGATTGCTTAAGTTATATTGTTTTGTATTATTTTAAGTCGTTTGATATGCAGTGACACACAGTCAAATCTTTTGCTGAATAGATTCACCAACATTAACATTCATAAATGTTCATGAAATTCATCGTGCTGCACGTATTAGGAGGTTTGCTGAAGGTGGCAGCTGTCGTGCAGAGATGGGTTTGCATCTTTAATAAACTATAACAGTTTGCGTTCATGGGTGGCATGGTGGCGCAGTGGGTAGCGTTGTTGCCTCACAGCAAGAAGGTCGCTAGATAGTTAGCATTACTGTGTGGAGTTTGCATGTTCTCCCCGTGTTTGCGTGGGTTTCCTCAGAGTGCTCCAGTTTCCCTCACAGTTCAAGACATGAAGTATAAGTGAATTTAATAAGCTAAATTGTCAGTAGTGTATGTGTATGTGTGTGAATGTAAGTGTGTGGGTGTTTCCCAGTTATTGGGTTGCAGCTGGAAGGGCATCCGCTGCGTATGCTGGTTAAGTTGGCAATTCTTTCCTCTGTGGTGATCCCTGTTTATTCAAGGGACTAAGCTGAAAAGAAAATGAAGCTGAATGAATGATTGAATGAATGAATGATTGAATGAATGAGTTTGCGTTCATTGAAAAGTAAGAATAATTCATTAATCCATATGAAACAGTGCCTTAAAAGTGACGTTGCGTCTTTAGTTTTGCGCTCAGACACGCTTTGCACTCAGATTACATGCATCCCGTGCCAAAGCCCAATCGAACCACGCTCTGGCACACCTCTGCCAACCGGGCCAATTGGGAGCACTCACACTTGTCAAACGAACTGGGAAATGGGGGACAAACGTGCCTGGGCATGATTCAGATATCATAGTGCGAGTACACCCTTAAGCGTGTTACAACTACATGAATTAATTAGTTTCCACCTAATTTATTACGATAATTTGAATTAAATAATTTAGACAAACATTATTCTTTCAGGTGTAAGAAGTTAAAATAATGTATTTAAGTATATTCAATGAGGCTTTTTTTCAGTGTAAAGTTCAGCAAATGAAGACAAAGGGATGGCCTGTAAGCTTTAAGCTAGTTAGGACTAGTCAGTCATTAACTAAGAAGGACTGGTGTAAGGCATTTATCTCCAGGGCGAAAAAGTCCCTCTCTGGGCCTAATAATCGGTAAGAATATTATCCTCTATAATACTATACATGTTAGGGTGGCCAGAAGATCTGTTTTTCAGCTTTATTGTTTGTCTTGACTGATTATAAAAAACATGCTTTTTCCATATTACATTTTTATTAAACATTCTCTATTGCACATAAAAACAGCCTAATCAATTGTAGCCAATCATGTCGAAGTATACATATAACCAGGGGCGCAAAAAGGGGGTATTTGCAGTATATGCGGCGCATAGGGGCACCACACATCGAGGGGGTTCATTGTGCCAAAACTATTTTTGAAATTATCCTTATTAAAAAAAGTAAATAATAAATATAAATATTTTTGTTAAAAATGTTTATTTTGCATTTTCACGAGTATAATATTGCATTTCATTAAATAAAAAAATTATACCACAACTCCGCCTCTGTTGGCCACATGTTCAAAATGGAGAATGAAGAGATGTGGGGCGCAAAATAGAAAATGAAAAAAGAACAAACAATGCCTTAAAATGAAAACTGCCATGACAAATTGGATAATAAGACATTGGTAAACAACCCACACTATTATCACCATACTTTTAATCAACTTCTAATGTTTTTGGCAGCAACGGGGCCACCATATCATTAATTATTCAATATCATCACCTAGTCACTGGGCTTTTACTTAACATGAATGCAGACGAGGTGTTTTTTTCAGGCAGGGGGACAGAGGATGAGGTCAGTTGTGATTGCGTGCACTGAAGACTAAGGGGGGAATTATTATGCATCATGCTGGCCATGAATGATTATAACGATTCTTAACCCTGTTAAAACTGACACATGAACAAATAGTCAGAATATTCACATTTATTGGAACTGAAATGTTCATTAATCCTTCTATTAAGATCTATTTTTATACCATATACATGTTTTTATAAATTCATTATGTATCATATTGCTACATCAGGCCTTTTGGTAACTTTTTTGCTCAAAACTATTTTAATTTTAGTTACAAAAAAAGTTTGATGAAATCACATAACATTTTGATGAAATAGAACATTTCAGGCAGTTTGTCTCTGTTTATTTTTTACACTAAACATTTTAGAGTTCATGCTAAGACAGACATTACACCTCTCACAGTATGTGTGTGAGAAGTGATTGCATTGAAAGTTATTTTGCCCTTTAGGATTTGAACTTGAACCCCCATACCCCTCAGCAAACGTGCTGTTGCACCCCTGCATTATTATATTCCTCAAGCGAGTGAAGCCATCTGGCAACAGGCCAGTTCTAATGTGAGAGAGTACAGAGGAGAGGCGAAAAGAAAGTTACTATAATTATAGCAACATAAAAACATAAATGAGTATAAGAAGGCATGTTAAAAGAGAGTATACAACGTCCTGAAGTGTATCACAAAATTGCTAAAGTATCACACAACACAGGATATAAGGGAAGACATACGTTTACTCTTGGTAAACTAGGCAATGTTCATGTGACCCTTTTTAAGTAATCAATAAGGTGGTTATTTGTGACCAGCACTAGTTATGCTCAAGCTTGAGTTATATAAGTATCCCCACTCAGTCTAAATGTATAAAACTAAATATGACGGACTAATACATAAGCTCACACTTTATACAAAAAAATGTAACTAAAAAAGTATATATTTTTTCGTTAATAACTGACTTTTGTTAATCTAGACAATATCAAAGGTGTCATGCTGGATTCTCTGCATCTGTATTTTAGTTTTATTTTTGGGTGAGCTATCCCTTTATTAAGTTTTATGGGTTGTATATTAAAGTAATTTTAACAACATTTTCAATGTGTGCCAAAACTAACATACGCATCCCTAATATTACACAACATGCAATTATTCCTTCTATTGACGCAAATGTAAATGAAGAAGCTTTCAAAAATCCCCACTGCTACACCATTAGTGAACAACTGACACTGAGAAGAGGCTCATGGGAAACCCCTGACTGAATGGACACATTTTCAAATCTGCACGCTACCACAGAATATGTGCAGTGTTCCACAGGCCAGTGCTATTGTGTGTGAGCTTTCATCATTTTTATTTATTAACTATTTTAAAGGCTTATATAGTTCTAGCGGAGTTTCACATCTTTTAATTATTGACATTTTTCATTTAACATTTACTTTATGTCAAATAACAAAACTGATTTAAGTTTTAGTTGAATTTTAAAGCTTTAAAAATGTATTTCACTTCAGAAAACAAAGCACTGTTTTTATGGTTCAAACAGAGCCTAAAGTAGGCTTTTGATTATTATAACAAACTGAATGTTTACATCAAAAACTGACAAAACTAATGTTGATATGGAGCTGATTCTACTTTTCTTAGTATTTTAGGAAATTAAGGGAGATCTGATAAATTTAACTGTCACATTTAACTCTTAAAAAGCCCCCCTGAGACCTGCAAAATGACCATACCAGAGTCTTTAATCTGTAGGAAGACAGGCCTGAGTTACCTCAGAGATTCTTGATAGCCCAGCGTAAAAATGTCTCATTTCTCACATCTAAATCTCTCACTGAACTGTTAAAATGTATCTGTAAGATATATCTACAACTATATTTTAAAATATACCTAAAGTTTTAATGTCTGTGTGCATGTGTGTATGTTCATATTCTCAGTGGTTAAGTTAGATCTTTGCTAAATAATGTTTATGAAGCTTTACTTAATAGTTCAAGTGTGTAACCATCTTGATTTTATTCTATACCTGACTTGTTTAAGAGTCTAATCAACAGTATTTACATTTCTGAACTAATTGCTGTAACTCACATGTGCGGTCTGATAATATATCTTTGGTAAAAGTCGATCAAATTAATACAATTTATTGGGATGCAAATGAGGTGCTGACATGGCCAACGTTTGTCTCTGAAGGACAACTTCCCTTGGCTCCTTTATAAAAGAGATTGCACTTAACGTTATGTTTTCTAATGCTTCTGCTCTTTGTTCCAGCTTCTCCTCATTGTCAGTGCTCACCAGCATAAAATATGACCCAAGCATATATCAGGCCTAGCTAGGCCTAGTTCTTTTCAACCAATCAGAATGAAGACGCAATACCAACGGATCATCAAGAGACTTCCTTGCCGGCACACACTGCATAAGTCACAAACAAAGAGACTATGCGAGTATGATTTAGATATCAGATACATAATATAAATTTCTTTGTTAAAACAAGGGGATTTAGATTTGTGTGATGTTCCGTTTTGGGTTACTGATGTTGAATTTCAACTCTCTCACTCTTATCTTGTCTCTTTGGCTTCTTGGGGGTTTTTCTGGCCATGCACTTCCTGACTCTCTGTCCCTCCCCCTCTCTTTCTCTTTCTAATTAATTTGTAAATAGATGTATAGTATCTAGTACTGTAATTGTAATTGTTTGTTTTCACACATAGAAACGGTTATTTTAACCTATAGATAATGCTTCATGCTAAAGTTACATGGTGCTATATTAATTGTTAACTCGGTAGAGATTAAATTATTCTTCCTGGACAGAATAGTTATTTGGTCTTCATTAGACAGTTACAGTGTGTTTCACAAACAACGACATAACTCGTGGCTGAACTATCATAGTACGATGCATCGTTTGGGAAATGAATGATGTAGTGACGAGTGTTTCCCAAAACAGTAGCTGCTTTGTCGCAGATCCATCATTTGAGCCACGTAAAACGTCAATAATGACACTTCAAACGAGGTGGGGTAACAACTTCTTTAGAAAAAAAAAACATAATTTCTTTGTGCAAATTATATTGTTTTACACAAACACGCGTTTAAAAAAATTCCAATATTAGTTTTGGTAAAAACATGCACAAACAGCACATATTAACTGAAATATATGTAAACGGCACATGTTTCCTTTACAGATATTATTGAGAATATGCCATATCCTATTCTAAAACATAAAATCACTTAGTAACAAGTATTTTAATCTCATATATAAACCATATAAATTAGGTTAGGCTAATGGTTGTAATTCAGTAGGCTATTTATTAAGATATTAAGACTTAATAATAATTATTATTATTATGATTAATTTATTATTATTAATAATATTCTTATTAACTAGGATAATGTTTATAAAATTTTTAAAGTCTACTTTTACAATTTGACACATTCAAACCACTGCAGAAATGTTCGAACCAACAGGCCCATGTCATATACAGTACAGATAAATTTTTTAACAAATAACCTACTATAAATTAAGAGCATTAATGTAGGCTATATATTTTTGTTTTCACAAGCTTTGGAGACTTAACGTAAATTCCACTTTTAAATAATAGGTAACCTATAGCTTTCGTCATGATCCATGGCTACATTCAAAATTACATAAATGTTTTCAAAGTGCACTACGAAGGGAACGCAATTGTCAATATGAAGATCGCTAAAACTGAACTGTAAAAATACTTTGAAAGCAAATTACACCTCTAAAGAGACATGGCTTGTTTTTAATGCTTTTTATTAATCATTCCAAGTTTAAATGGTGGAATGTTCTAAATGAAAAGGGCATAGGGGATAACTGGGATTAGAACACGACTAGGAACTATCCTTCTAACTACAGCTTAAGAGGGTTAGTTGGAAACGTACAAGTTTGGTCGCAGTTTGCATGTGTTTGATGGAACTATGGATTTGGGAAACACCAAATCAACAAACTATGTTTGTAAAGATGCAACTTGTGACCTTAGTTGGCTAACGATGGTTTTCAGGAAAGTTAATCTAAATATTCATAATCAATTACTAACTTGTTATTATTAATAATTAATATTAAATTTTATGTGAGCTTATTTTGCTACAACAGAGGTGTCAAATTCAGTCGCTGGAGGGCCACTGGCCTGCTCAATTTAGTTCCAACAGACTTCAACAGACTTAAGCAGACTTCAACAGACTTAAGCTGCGGTCACACTAGAGTTTGAGCTTGCGAAATTCTGTCATACGACTCTGCGAAAAGGGGTGGCATTTAAACATTTACAGACATTTAAAAAGCCAGCGATTGCTCCATGTTTTACATTTCTGTCCAGAGAGGTCATGTTTTGATCCTCGATTGCTCTCACACAGTAAAGTGATGCCATTTCGCAGGTCAGAGGTCACCAAGCTTCAACTTTGCACTGCAGCAACCTGTGAAACTTGACGCATGACCATGCATTTCTGGTCTGACGCATTCGCGCGTGTGTGAATGGAAGTTTATGGGGAGAAAAGTCCAGTGTGACCACAGCTTTACCTATAGGTTTCAAACAAGCCTAAAGGACTCAATTACTTTGATCAGGTGTGTTTAATTAGGGTTTAAACACGGTCATACAGTTTAAGCATGCAAAAAGCTGCAAAAAAATTAGAAAAAGGGGCAGGTATAAACAAGATAATTAGACAAAAATGTGAGCAATTGGTCCAAATTTTAAATTTCTGTCCAGAGAGGTCATGTTTTGATCTTTGATTGGTCTCAAGCAATCACGTGATGCGATTTCACAGGTAAGAGTTCACCAAGCTGGAACTTTGCAAATTACGAAACTTGTCGGACTAGGTTGCCTTTCCAGTCTGTCACATTCACATGCGTATGAATGGAAGTCTAAGGGGCGAAAAGTGCAGTGTGATCACGGCTTAAACTCTGCTGACCTGTGGCCCACAAGAAACTGAGTTTGACACCTGTGCATTACAATATCACAATCCTCAACCAGAAATACATTATATATCACATAGAATCTGTGAATCAAATTTCTTCAAAACATTATGAAAAAAGAGAAGGGAGCATCAGTGTACATGCTTGTTTTATAATCATTCTTGGATGTTTTGCAGATTCCTTGAAAAAACAGTTGTCATATGACTTGGCAAATATAAACTGTGGAAGAACTAAAGTGTAAATAGAAAAAAGAGAATTTTTTTTAATCTTGCCTCCAATGGTATGTCCCAGCTCAAGCGGTGAGGATGTGGTAAAGAGTGGTCTACATCTCCCCTGCAATTTCCATCGGAGTTGTAACCCAAGTGAAATGTGTCTGTGGCGAGAGTGAACTAGGAAAGTGAAAGAGACAATGTTGTTTTAATTATCCATTTGTATATATGCACTGGACTCACTGTTAATTTAAACATCTGGGGCCTCATGTACGAAGACTTGCATTGAATTCATACTAAAACACTGCGTACGCACAAAGCTGTAGATGTGCGTACGCAGTAAAAAATTCAGATGTATAAAACACTGCGTACGCGGAATCCCACACATATTCTGTTTGTACATCCGAATTAACGTGAAACTGAGTGCAAAACCCCTCCCTGCCTCCTCCCCTGTGTAAATATGGTAATGACTCTACTATGACAAAATCAAACGAAAAAGCAATGGCAAAAGCAAGCAAAAAGACAAACTTCCCAGAATGTGATTTGTAGGTAGACCGAAGAAAAACGGTGTTATTTGGAAGTTTGTCCTTCAGAATTAAAAACAAAAGAAAAAATAATAGAGTGGGAGAGTTTAGCTGACGCGGTTCACGCAGTGGGGGCTGAACATCGCACTGTGAGTGAATTAAAAAAAGAAATGGTTTGATGTAAAGGTGCAAAATTTTGTAGTGTCTATTTAGGTTAAGTGCAAATAGCACATCTCGTTGGAATGAGCTAGTTGAGTGATTCCTGCCCATCACCGTTTGATTGACACAGACAACATAACTAAAGAGAGTGGCAAATAGCAGCGTGAGTGGTGTAGCTCGTAAAGCGCATGGCAACATGTTTTGACATGATCGATCATGAACCCGATTTGAATCCAGCATCTGATGAACTCATTCCTCTTTTTACCCCCACTACATATCAGATTTTGTCAACTCTTCATCATGAAGACGAGTAGCAATCATTAATAAGTGTGTGTGTTGTGTTAAGCGCATTTGAGCATCACATATTATTTGCACATTTACTGAACGGAAATGTTTCCGATTCACGTTGGCAAATTCGTCTTCAGATGGTGCCTTTATAGCAATGTGCGTGCAGTCGATCGCTCCGATTACATTGGGAAAACCGGCGATCGCTGCAAACTGCGCTTGAATGTTTGGGTGGTCAACTGCATGGTATGGAAACCTTATATACCTGCTAGACATGTGGATGATCCGGTCCCATACAGCTGCCATTGCACGGCTCAGAGATTCTTGGTAGTGTGCAATTTAACATAATTGCCTCTAGGAGTCGCCAACGGAAATAAAACAAACACCCACAAGAAATGCACGTACGCCAGACATGAAGTTGGCGTGGACCAACGCACATTCTCACGTTCATTTCATCGTTAGTAAATCAAAACGTTAGCGTGAAATCTGGCGTACGCAAGGTTTTTGTGTGTACGCAGCATTGATCCATGAGGCCCCAGGTGCATTGGCTGAAAGTAAAATCCCAAATAACCTGTTACTGTATATATTGCAGTGCTTAATGTTTCTGGATAGTTTTAACCATGATACTTTAAAAACTAACCAATGCGATAGGTAGCCTTTCATAAAAAATAAATAAATAAATAAAAAAAAAACGGGTCAGAAAATGTTTCCCATGGTCATATTCTTGGATTATTTTCATATTTCATGTCTTGTTATTGAGAAACGTGACAAAAAAGCTGCCTTATAACAACCTAACATGGCAGATATACAGTACGTGCGCACAGCTGGCTAAAGATCTGTAGTAAATTTGATGGCAAATTTAATGAAATTGCTGGAGAACTAAACTGGCAAGAGAACGTCTGCAGAGTGGAAAATGTTAGTGTAATGGCAAAAAGCCGAGAAGATAAAACTTATATGGAGTTGTGTATGTTTCAGGGAAATCACACTGGGCATGCAGACACTCATTTAGAAAACTCAAAGAAAACTCACTGTTATGAGAACAAATTCTCAATATGTGTACAAATACTCATTTGATGTAAATGTTTAATGTGTCTGGAAGCTTGAATAGAAGATTAAAAGTCATAAACACATGAATGCTGCTGTGGGAGGGAGAGATCAACTCTGTCTTTGTCTATTCACAACACCCACAGACAATTCATCTGCTTATACTAAAACAGAGAGTGTTAATATAAACGGCCAGTGGGTTGACTGGCCATTTGACCTCAAGATCATTATGTTAACTGCTGCTTTAAGACTCCCACACTCACCTCCCACAGGTGGGCTACTATGGGTGCATCGGCCCAAGAATGTTCTGCATTCAGCCCATTCTTTCCATTCTTATACACCACGACAGAAAATGACTTGTCAAACCACCTGAGAGAAAGAAAACATGAGTGAAGCAAAGCTGTGGACACACAAAACTTCTCAATACAAACAAGATATGCTGCTCTCCCACCTGTCGTAGCATTTTCCATGAAGAAGGGATTTGGCATATCGGTCCAAATTCTCAGACGGATTTTCCCCCTTCATGCCTTCCGCTTGGTCATCAAGCGTGACAAAAAATGCTGCTTTCTCAATGCAGTCTAGTGATTGCTTGTTGACTCCAGAGCTGAAGAACTGCTTTCTCACACGAGCCCAGGGTGTCCTGGATAGAGGATAAAGATGTTTAAGCATCTTAACCATTGGTGATAACATGCTCTTATAACAGATATACACTTCCTTTTAACTATCTTACTGAGATATTAAAGGATAGTTCATCTAAAAATGAAAGTTCTCATAATTAACTCACCCTTTACTTGTTACAAACCTTTATGAGTTATAAACAAAAAGCTATTGGTTAAGAACAAGATAAGATATTTAGAAAGATGTTGGAAACCTTCCAGATAGCAAAAGCTGTCTGGCTCACCTCTGGGACATATGTTCCGGGCCATCTGTCTGATAATGCCTTGCCTTCATCAGGGTGTCAACATACAAGTGCAAATGAAGTTCATTTAAAGAAGCCAATTAAGTCTCTGGTGTCCCTAGAGTGTGTATACAACACAAATAATTTTGTATAACTCTTTAAACCTGGACCTTTGGTTTTGATTCGGATTGTGCCATTTTGGTGGCCTTCGCTTTTAATAAAAATGAGGTTGTGCTTTTCTCATATAAGGGTGGAGCTATAAATGCCTATGCATTAGCATAATGGCAGATTTAAAACATGGCTAACTTTATCTCTTTGAAAAACTGAAAATATCAAAATAAGTGTCTCAGAAGAAGGGAGCCTATGGAGACTACAGAGTTCATTTGTACATCCTGAAACTCCACATTTATTATCCTCTGACATTGGGCCCTGTCATACACCTGGCGCAAAAAGGCACATGATGTGTTTGGCGTGATTTGTTGCTATTTTCAGACCAGCGCAACCTTAATTTTCACATTTTGAGCCACACTGTTTAAATAGTAAACCCATTTGCACCACTTTGTGGACTCATGGGTGTGCCGGTCTATAAAGGAGGTGTGTTAAGGCACATTGTTGGCGCATTGCTATTCTGAGAAATTGAAATAGACCATGCCATTGACCATGTAAAAGCAGGTCTAAAGCCCAGCGCAGAGTGCGTTAGTTATGCGCCTATGTGGGTTCAAATGCTTAATATACACACGATGTACAGCAATTCACAAATATCTTTACATATGAAAAAATAAAAGGATTAAAATGTTACAACAATTTTTTTACATAGATATAAAAACTACTGCATCCATGCCTTCATCTCTGTGGGCTTTTTCAGTTTATTCATGTCAATTAGCATTTTATTATAATATTATTATTACTGGCAGTATTATTTATTATATGCACATTTATATTTGTTTTAATTAAAAGCAAGTTTAGATTTGTCCATCTGTCTGGTTTGAAGATGTTTGCATCACCATATGGGGCATAAGAATAGGATGTGTGTTTGGATTTAACTCAGTTTTTTGACCACACTTCGTTATTATTGTTCATTTATTTGTTTGCTGGAAATTAGAACAATTTAGAAATAGTTTTGAACAATTCTTTGTGCTTAACAAACGAAATTCAATATTTAGGCTAATGGATGTCTTCAGTGGAGTGCGTACAACACCATTTCCTTATCTACGAAAGTAAAGGAGTAAAGTAAAGAGTAAAAGTAAAGTAAAGAGAAAGTAAAGAGGCCGAATTGAGGAGGCTCGTTCTTTATCCTCGCGCTGCACATGGTGTGTTTAATTGCTTTCTCGCAAGTGAAGCGTTCAGTTTTTCCCACTCACAGAGTCTGCCATGTAAATAGCAAATGTGCCATGGCAGGACGCAACTGACTCTTAAAGGGAATGTAAGATGAGACTCTGATTAATTTAATGCACGTTATGCTCAAAACACACCCTGTTAGACCATGCACCAGGGTGCAGAGCATATTTTTCAGTAAAAATTTTCCTTAAAATAGCAAAAGTGGATTCAGACAAGACCTTAATGCTTTTGTGCCATGCACTTTAGACTTTGCACCTAGATAATTAAAATAGAGCCCATTATCTTAAGCAGGTACAATGAAAACTCTAATAGCAGATGGCTGCTTCTCATTCAGGCTGTTTGTGCTAATGAGAGAGAGAGAAATCATCACTAATGGGCAGGGCTCTTCCCCTTTGATGACAAAGGGAAAATGTCAATCAAAGTTTTTTTTTTCTGGGTGAAGTATCCTTTTAATATAAGGTTTATTCTTGAGAATGTAATAAGGTTTTACTTGACTTTGAATAGGGAAGTGCATTTATTTTCTCATGCATTTCATCTATTGTTAATAAATTGTAATGTACTTTAAATTTTGAAAAACTTTCACTTAATGTGGAGTAATATAAACAGCACATTCATAGAAAGGGAACACTAACTCAATTTGAACCGAGATCTGCAGAAGCGCATTTCTCAACACACAACACATCAAACTTTGCAGCAGATGAGCTACAGCAGCAGAAGAACCACACCGGATGCTACTTATTTCTGCTAAGAACAGGAAACCTAAGCTACAGTTTGAACAGGCTCACTAAAATTGGAAGAGAGAAGATTGGACAAAAGTGATGAGATACTTCAGCCAACCTACAGTATTTGCAGAATGTGAAACTGCCATCACAGTTGTAGAATGACTCACATTTTATCTGGGTCAAGAATGAACCAGCAATTGCAGACAGTTTAAGCAGTTCCCATGACAACTAAACAACAAATACTGTATGTTTTCAAAAATATATATAAAAGAAATATCTACACAATAGATTCTAGCACTAAACACATGGGGTGGCTCTGCTTAATGTTTTTTTGTTATCTAAACTGATGCTGATGGAGGTGATGTGAATAGCTGTGGTTCAATAAACATCCCAGTACAGCATGTTAAAATGTGCACATACAGTAGCATTCAATTGTGAAGGTTATATACACGGTGTAAAACTGCTTTCATTTCAGGAATTCAAGCATTAACGTTAAAGTAATGGTGCAGGTGTGTGCAAAATCCTCACATTTCCTGTCTGACCTGATGCCCAATTGCTTGCCTAAGCTTTTGTCATTGCAGCATGTACAGACTTTTGAAAGTAATAGATGTTATAAAAAGTAGCAGCATTAGATGAGCCCTAAGTGGGTGCTTATTACATTTTTGTTCAACTGCCAAAGTAGCTTTCCCCTTGAGATTTAAGGCAAGGATGTATACTACCTGACAAAATCTTGTCATCGATCCCAGTTGTGAGAACAACAAATATTAACTTGACTTCAAGTTGATCATTTGGAAAACCATGACAAATACTGCAGAAGACCTACTGGAACCCGCATGGACACAAGACAGAAACAGTCAAGTTTTGGTGAAGGAAAAATCATGATTTGGGGTTACAGGTTTCAGTGTGGGGGCCTGCGAGAGATCTGCAGAGTGGATGAAAGCATCAACAGCCTGAGGTATCATCATTGTGCTGCCCAATACATTACAAACCACAGGAGAGGGCAAATTCTTCAGCAGGATAGTGCTCCTTATCATACTTCAGCCTTCCAGCCAAAGTTCCTGAGAGCAAAGGAGATCAAGGTGCTCCAGGATTGGCCAGCCCAGTCACCAGATATGTATATTATTGATATAAGATGGAGAAGGCATTGAAGATTAGTCCAAAGAATCTTGATGAACTCTGGGTGTCCTACAAGTAAGCTTTCTTCGGCATTCCAGATGACTTTATTCATAAGTTATTTGAGTCATTGCAGAGATGTATGGATGCAGTCCTCCAAGCTCATGAGAGTCATACACAACATTAATTCTTTTTCTACTGCACCATGACTTTATATTCTATACTGTACATTACTTCTGTTAAGTGACTTTTGTCTGAGCAAAGTCAGACCTTACTGTCCTAATTACTGATTAAAAATCAAGGCATGATCATATTTTATTCTGGCGTAATGATCAACTAGAAGCCAAGTTATTATTTGTTGTTTCTAAAACTTGTATAGATGACAAGACTTTTGTCAGGTAGTGTATGTCATGGTTTAACATGATTTTCCCATCAACAATTTTTGAAGTGTGTGTGTATGACAGACTTAAAAATTCCTTTCTTTATAGTTCTGTCTAATATTCTAAAGACATCTGAAAGCACAGCTTTGCATTGTTTTGCTTGTGTCATGAACATGAACAGACAAAGAGACATGCTTCAACAGCGGGTGACGGCACAGGTTAAGTACTGGTCTAGCTCATTTGTGAGCAGGGTGTGGTAATACCCTTTGATAGTTAAAAACTATTTAAAAGGATCAGCACCCTGTGAATGAGGCCAACGGCATTCCCTGCATGTAATGACTGCAAACAGTTCAGACAATTATTTGCTATATTTAACAAATAATATCTAAATACCCCTTTTCAATCCAACTAACTGCTGGCTGACACCCAACACTCCTGCACCCAGGTAAACCTAGACTAGTGTTACCATAATAAAAGAAGGTTTACGAACTAAAACGAAAGTGTGAATTCACTCAGGAACAGGCAATGTTCAACAAAGTACAAGCAAGCTCGCCATCGTAAGTCAAGGTTAAAAAGTACATGCACCAAGAAGTTGGACATCAAAACACTGTGTAATACTACAGTCAAAGAGCTCTACAAGACAGAACGCAAGAACTGAGGTGCTTGGCAATATAATAGAAGAACCCAGTTTGGATGACGCGCATGACATTATCAACAGCACAATAAAGAATGGCTGAAGATGTCATTTTAGAAAACATACAGCGCTCTGTGGATTACCTAAAATATCCTTGTCCTGTGAGATGAACTCTGAGATGTGGGTATAAAGAACAACAGCCTTTCAGGCAGATATTAAAACAATCATGTATTCAGGTAAAGACTAACATGCCTGTGAAATGCTGGGATAAGAAGCAAATGCGGCAGTTTGAAAGAGTGATTTGCACATTCTCTTTCAAAATGTTAAAATGCCAAAGTCAAAATTGATGATAGGTGCAGTAAGACCAGAAAAAAGGACAGCAACTTGCTCACCAAGCATACTAATGTACTTAATAGATAGGTATGAGTATGGCAGTGGTCAGGTAATTACAACTAAGATACTGAGGCAGATGAGTATGTTCTGGAGCAGCTCTGGCCAAATTGCATATAGATGAGTTGTAATTACCAAAGCTTGTGCTGGGAATTCCAGGACAGTGAATTCAAGAATTCCTTCAGAGCAAAATTAGAATAGCCATCTCTATTTTGGTTCATTCCACCATGGTGATCCTGACAAATGGGGGACTAAGCTCAAGGAATGTGAGTGAGTGATGTAATCACTGTTTATCCTTTACACATCGCGCCAAGCCATTTCATCATAATATCTTATTAGTGTCCGATTTCATAATCACAAGTTTTGGCATTTATATAAATACAAAATAAAATTTGTAATGGTGACATGGTGGCTCAGTGGTTAGCACCGTCACCTCACAGCAAGAAATTCGCTGGTTCGTGTCCCGGCTGAGCCAGTTGGCATTTCTGTGTGGACTTTGATTGTTCTCCCCGTGTTGGCGTGGGTTTGCTCCGGGTGCTCCGGTTTCCCTCCACAGTCCAAAGACATGCGCTATAGGTGAATTGAATAAACTAAATTGGCCGTAGTTTATGTGTGTGAATGAGTGTGTATGGATGCTTTCCAGTGATGGGTTGCAGCTGGAAGGGCATCCGCTGTGTAAAAACATATGCTGGATAAGTTGGCAGTTTGTTCCCCTGTGGCGATCCCTAATGAATAAAGATGAAGGAAAATAAATGAATGAAATTATTCATAGAGCGCATTAATGTGCATGTGCCTTTTTGGTGGTCCCAGGCCTAAGGTTTGACAAAAAGAAAAAAAAAAAAACAGTTGTTTGGGCACCAATTGGGACCAGATATTGATGCCTTTTTGGGTTAAAACTCGCAATAAAACTGTTTTTTCCTGTATTATTTAAGGGGGAAATATTGCATGATCTGAAGGGAACCAAACATTCATTCATTCATTTATTTATTTATTCATTCATTTTCCTTTGGCTTAGTCCCTTTATTCATCAGGAATAGTCCCTTTATTCACCACAGCGGAATGAGACAGCACACACACACACATTGTTGCTGAGTCTTGTTATACTGCTTTTGTGAACATTATGATGCGTTTTTCTTGCCGGTTTTTACCCTCGCCTTGTTTGTTTGTTTGTTTGTTTACGTTGTTTGCTGCATGCCTATTGACCATTCGTCAGTGTATTAACCACAACTCTGGATTGCCCGTACACATCCGTTTGCTCCTGTATTGACTGTTGCTTGCCTGACCATTATCTACATAATAAACCCTGCATTTGGATCCACACCCCTTTGTCCAGCATCCCATTCATATTACATATATAATATATATTTTAAAAATCTAAATGTTATATAGAGCGTGGTTATAATATTTTATTATTGATGACTTTTGGATTAGTTGTATAAAAAAAATTGCATTGTGGATATTTTGTGCTGTATTTTGTGCAAGGTGTAATATCTGTCCAATGAATTATTAAAGAGCCCATATTATACATGAAATAGGGTCATTTTTAGGTTGTAAGGGTCTCCAACAACAGTCTAATATGCATGCAAGGTCAAAAAACACTTTGATGGTCTTATAATCTGCATTTATTTTTACCTAATTATCCCAGCGACTCCCATATGAATCGTTCAGCGATTCATTTGTTCCCAAACCCCTCCTCAGCGCGAAGCTATTCTGCGCTGATTGGACCGATGACAGCCTGCTGCGATTGGTCGACACGGACAAGGCTTCAGCGCGAGAGTGAAATGCCCAGCTGCTAATCTACAATATAAAAGTAGTCACAGTGCATACACGCTTCATAGTGGATTTTGGTTGCCAGTGGGTGAATGTAAACCCAGACGATGGACTAGAAAATACTGACGACTAACTATTTTATTGAGCAAAAAGTCCAAGAACTGGCGAGGAGGTCACAGTCTTCTTGCTCTTTTCACACACACACGCACGCACGCACACACACACACACACACACACACACACACACACACACACACACACACACACACACACACACACACACACAGGGCCTGCGCGTCCATAGAGGACCGGCTGAATAGAGAGGGCGCGGCGCTCAGTTATATCCGCGAATACCCGTGCGTTACACACACGAGGAGACACACACACACACACACACACACACACAGAGGGCCGGCGCGTCCATAGAGGAGCGGCTGAATAGAGAGGGCGCGGCGCGGCGCTCAGTTATATCTGCGAATACCCGTGCGTTACACACACGAGGAGACACAGACACACACACACACAGGGCTGGCGCGTCCATAGAGGAACGGCGCTCAGTTATATCCGCGAATACCCGTGCGTTACACACACGAGGAGACAATAATATTGAGCTGAAATATTTTAAAACTTGTCCGTTGCATGTGTGTAAACAGCTGACGATCCGTAATCAAAGCGGCACGCGTCGCGTTTTCAACGTGGCTTTACACGCGATATGAGAATATAAAGAGTTAACCTGACACAGTACACGCAGTTACAAGTAACAAGACACAACTAAATACATCATTTGCAAGCTAGAGTAAACAAGGCAATAATTTTAATCGCACGTACTTACACTTGTGAAATGGGGGTAGAAACTGATCCATGATGCACTGATCCATGTTCTGACAGTCTATACTGATCCTTCCTTTAACAAACTGAAGAAGTCTTCTTTGAAAGCATATAGTTTTCAGAAGCACTCAGAACTGCTCAAGGCTGGGCTATATTGCTGATGTTTCATCTTTGATTAGACTGTCCATAATATCCATCTGCACAGCGTGACTTCATTCGACCAGTGTCTGTGTGTGTCTCTGTGTGTGTGTGAGACTTTTTTTTCTGTTAGTGGGCGGGGCCGCAGGTTTCAAATCTCCCGGGTTTGCGCGCGCAACTACTTGTGTTTCGTAGCTGCGTCATCGCGAAACACCTAATGACTCGTTATCAAGATGACTCGTTTGAAGCACTATGAGTCGACTCTTTTATAGATGAATCAATAGTTTTAAACACTGTACACTTACAGATTTAAGCCTTAGCTGGATATTTCACTTCACTTAGAGCTATGTTACACACTACATGGAAGGGCATTTTCAAAAACCCATAATATGGGCTCTTTAACATTCCTTTCCTGTAATCATCAAGGATTAGATGGAAACTATTATGAAATACTGGAAGAAAAAACTGGTGGAAGTGCATATTGCAAATATCTCTGCAGTTAATGGATAACTAAAGTATTCATTGTTGTAAACAGTTTCAGTTAATAAGTAGTTTATTACTTTAATTATACAGACAGGAAGACACGTTTCATTAGTAGAATTCATTTTATCTAGTGCATTGCAGTGCAGCCATTATATTATAGGTCAGTTTCTCTCATCCGCATTCCTGGAGGACCACCAACACTGCATGTTTTGGATGTGTCTTTTGTCTGTCACACCTATTTCAGCTCTTTCAGTCTCTGATAATGAGCTGATGATCTGAATCAGGTGTGTTTTTGTTACTTATCCTTGAGTCATATTATATTATATTATATTATATTATATTATATTATATTATATTATATTATATTATATTATATTATATTATATTATATTATATTATATTATATTATATTATATTATATTATATTATATTTTGGGCGATGCAGTGGCGCAGTAGGTAGTGCTGTTGCCTCACAGCAAGAAGGTCGCTGGTTCAAGCCTCGGCTGGGTCAGTTGGCGATTCTGTGTGGAGTTTGCATGTTCTCCACGTGTTCGCATGGGTTTCCTCCGGGTGCTCCGGTTTGCCCCACAAGTCCAAAGACATGCGCTACAGGTGAATTGGTTGGGCTAAAATTGTCCGTAGTGTATGAGTGTGAATGAGTGTGTATGGATGTTTTCCAGAGATGGGTTGCAGCTGAAAGGGTATTCGCTGCGTAAAACATATGCTGGATAAGTTGGGGGTTCATTCCGCTGCGGCGACTCCAGATTAATAAAGGAACCAAGCCGAAAAGAAAATGAATGAATGATATATTATATTATATTATATTATATTATATTATATTATATTATATTATATTATATTATATTATATTATATTATATTATATTATACTCTTTATAAAGGGTATTATAAAAGGGTATATATTATACCTTTTTTTGGAGGATAACTCATAAAATTTCATGAGTCTTTACCTCTAAAATGAGAAAATCAAAGACAACTATTTGAAAGTAACAGAATACTACAACCATCAATGCACAGAGGATGCTGTCTAAAAGTTCTTCTGGAATGAACAGACCTATCTAGAAAATATAATACACAGTAAGGTATTTTGCTGACATAAATCTACACAATACCCCCGATGGGAAAAACACAAGTGTCTAACCGGCTTCCTGCTGTTAGCGCTCCTAGTTTCTCCTCTCCTGGTGAAGGAAGTGAGGGGTCATCCAAAATCCTTTGAATCTGAAATTGGATTTCCCTAGGTGAGAGCAATCGTCCAGCTCGGTAGACCCATAATCTGAAGTAACGGCCTCTGTGATAAACAGCAACAAACTCGCTGTCCTGCCAGTGCTGCAGCACATCTGAGAGACAAAGAGACTACATCAAAGCCATTTTCTTCATGCGTACTTATGTCTGTATGAATGTGCGTTTACCAGTCTCCTCTCCAGGCGTTCGAGTGGTGTTGAACATACGCTCACACTGAGCTGCACACAGCGGTATGACCGTACCAGGAATACGACTCTATAAAAATAATTATGTCATAATGTCGATTATTACAGAAAAACTGATTCAGATTTTGCCCTATACTGCTCTCTCATTAAATCACCAATTTTGTCACAGCACACTGTTCATCACAGACCTCTGCATTAAATGAACATCCAAAAATAAAAATGTCCTCAGTATTTTCTCAATGTCAATAGTTTCAAACGGAGTTCAAGTGTTATGAGTTTCTTTCTTCTATTGAACACAAAAGAGGATATTTTGAAGAAAGCTAGAAATCTGTACCATAGACAGTCATAATACCATGTACGTTACTGGCTTCCAGTGTCTTCATAAATAAATATTATTTTGTGTTTAACAGAAGAAACAAACAAGGGAGTGTAAATGATGACAGATTTTTCTTTTTAGGGTGAACGATCTACTTAAACCCCATTGTGACAACAGCACAATCCTCACAGCTGTCTAAATAAATGCACCTATTCATGGCAACAATACAACATCCCATGCTAGACTGACAGAATGATCAAGAATGATTAAAAGGAGCAACAGATGGAAATCTAGCTTTTTGACACATTAGTTGTGACATGTTGGTAGCTGCGAAAATATTCAGAGTAGTTTATCAATTAAAGGGATAGTTCACCTACTAATTTTTACTGACCCTCAGGTGTAATTTAATGTAATGCAATGTGTATTTACAGTTGAAACCAGATGTTTACATACACTCTAAAAAAAGGAACCTAACAATTTTTAAAAAATGTCTAATGGTAAATCATACTAAACGTTTACTATTTTAGGTTCGTTAGGATCACCTAAATGATTTACATTTGCTAAATGCCAGAATAATGAGAGAGAAAAAAAATGGATAATTTTTTTATTAATTTCTAAACAGTCAAAAGTTTACATACATTTCCTTGGTATTTTTGTAGCTTTGCTTTTAAACTTTATAACTTTGGTCAAATGTTTTGGGTATCCTTCCACAAGCTTCTTAAAATAGTTTGAAGGAATTTGGCCCATTCCTCCAGACAGAATTGGTGTAACTGAGTCAGATTTGTAGGCTGTCTTTTCTACAGGATTGAGATCAGGGCTTTGTGATGGCCACTTCAAAACATTCGCTCTGTTGTCCTTAAAGCACATTTTGGCAGTATGCTTAGGGTCATTGCCTGTTTGGAATACCCATTTGTGGCCAAGTTTTAATTTCCTGGCTGATGTCTTGAGATGTTGCTTCAGTATTTCTACATAATTTTCTTTCTTCATGATGCCATCTATGCTGTGAAGTGGACTAGTCCCTCCTGCAGCAAAATAGCCCCACAACATGATGCTGCCACTCCTATACTTCACAGTTGGGATGGTGTTTCTAGGTTTGTAAGCTTTCCCCTTTGCCCTCCAAATATAACACTGGTCATTATGGCCAAACAGTTCAATCTTAGTTACATCAGACCACAGGACATGTCTCCAAAAATTATTCTTTTACCCAGTGTTAGTTAGCAAATTGTAATCTGGCTTTTTTTGTTGATTCTAGCTTGTTGATTTTCCCATGTTGTCACAAAAGGAAGCAGTGTGTTTGAGGTTTTCCTTAAATGCTATACTACAGTTGTGCCTCCAATTAACACAAATGTTGTCAATTAGCCAATCAGAAACTTCCAAAACCTTGACACCATCATTTGAGCTTTTTTAGAGGCATAATAATCTTATTGTATATAAACTTGACTTTCATGATAAGTTATATCAATTTCTCAAAAAATATCTCTCTCATTATTGTGCTATTAAGCATAACAGAAACAAATTTGATATTCCCAACTTACCTAAAAGAGAAAAAGTTTAGTCACGTTAACATCTGACTTTTTTTTTTAAATGGTTATGTGCCTTTTTATACAGTGTATGTAAACTTCTGATTTCAACTGTATATAGCACATTTATCGTGTATGGCTATACACCCAAAGCGCTTCATAATCATGAGAGGAGTCTCTCTACACTACCACCAGTGTGCAGCATACACTTGGATGATGTGACGGTAGCCAGAGGACAATGGCGCCAGTGCGCTCACCACACACCAGCTATTGGTGGAGTGGAGAGACAGTAATAGAGCCAATTCAGTGGATGGGGATGATTGGGAGGCCATGATGGTTAAGAACCGAGAGGGAGTTTAGCCAGGACACCAGGGTTACACCCCTACTTTTTACCAAAGTACCATAGGATTTTTAATGACCACAGAACCTCAGTTTAACGTCTCTTCCGAAAGATGAGTGAAGTGGTTCAAAACCTTCTTTGCTTTGTTGAAAACAAAATGAGATATTTTGAAAAATGTTGACATCCATAGTAGGAAAAAAAACATGGAAGTGAACACTTACAGGTTTAAAACATTTTTCAAAATATCTTAATTTTGTGTTCAACAAAAAAAATAAATCATAAAGCTTTCTGACAAGTGAACGGTGAGTTAATGATAACAGAATATTCCGTTTTTGGGTGAACTATCCCTTAAATAAGAGGTTATAAAGCCATCATGTACTGTATTTTCAGAAAAAAAAGTCACACCTGATTGTAAGTCACACCAGATCAAAACTGCTACAATGTCGCATTCAGGAATAAAATTCATTGGTGTATAATTCACATTTTAAAAATTAATTCAAAAATAATGTAAAAGAAACTAAAGGAACACTAAACAATGGAAACTCGTACAAACACTCTAAATATGTACAGTTGAAGTCAGAATTATTAGCCCCCTGAATTATTAGCCCCCCTGTTTATTTTTTCCCCCAATTTCTGTTTAACGAAGAGAAGATTTTTTTCAACACATTTCTAAACATGATAGTTTAATAACTCATTTCTAATAACTGATTTATTTTATCTTTGCCATGATGACAGTAAATAATATTTGACTAGATATTTGACTAGACAAGACACTTCTATACAGCCTAAAGTGACATTTAAAGGCTTAACTAGGTTAATAAGGTAAACTAGGCAGGTTAGGGTAATTAGGCAAGTTAATGTATAGCGATGGTTTGTTCTGTAGACTATCGAAAAAAATAAATATAGCTTAAAGGGGCTAATAGTTTTGTCCTTAAAATATATTTGAAAAAAAAAACTGCTTTTATTCTAGCCAAAATAAAACACATAAGACTTTCTCCAGAAGAAAAAATATTATCAGACACACTGTGAAAATTTCCTTGCTCTGTTGAACATAATTTGGGAAATATTTAAAAAAGAAAAATTCTATTCAAATTAAAGGGGCGCTGATAATTCTCACTTCTACTGTAAATCAGCCCTCAACTAATGCTTTTAATTTAACTGTATTCATATTACAAAGAAGGATTTAAACATTTAAATATATTTATTTTACACAAAAAATATTTATTTTGTATGCCTGGCAGAGACAAACTGATATATGTCATGGAAATCCCAGGGAATGACTGAGGTCTGAATAATATAGAGCAGTTTCACTTTCAGAAAGTTAAAGTGGTGTCGGGTGGGGTTTGGTTTAAATGCTGCTGAGAGCTTTGAGTAACATACAGGATTTAGCTCCTCTCGGTTGACCTTTCGGCGATACAGGAACAGGGCAGTGATCGTATTCCCAGCTCGAGCTGCCTGATTAGGAGTTGGAGTCACATACAGGAAGTCCTATACAAAAACATGCACACAATTTACTAAAGAAGAAAATCTGAAAGCATTAAAACTTTCCACACAAAATTAGAGTGAGATTTTCCCGTCCTTGTTTAATAGGATGAGAATATGAAGGATCACTTGAATCTAAGTGATATCTTGAAATGAACGTTTTTTCAAGTTTTGATAGACGCTGACTGTGATCAAGGTAAAAGTGCATGTTGAGGAGCAAACGCACCGCATAATTGTTTTTTATATATATATATATATATATATATATATATATATATATATATATATATATATATATATATATATATATATATATATATATATATATATATATATATATATATATATATATATATAGACACACACACATATATATACACATATACATATACACACACACACACATATACATATACATATATATGTGTGTGTATATGTGTGTATATATATATATATATATATATATATATATATATATAGATAGATAGATAGATAGATAGATAGATAGATAGATAGATAGATAGATAGATAGATAGATAGATAGATAGATAGATAGATAGATAGATAGATAGATAGATAGATAGATAGACAGATAGACAGATAGACAGATAGACAGATAGACAGATAGACAGACAGACAGACAGACAGATATATATATAAATATACACATATATATATACACACATATATACATATATACGCAAGCTTCATTATTTTGGATCTGATGGGAAACATTATGCTCATCATCAAACTAAGAGACTCAACCCAATGTGTGTAGATGCCAGGGGAGGAAAACTAGTGGTTTGGTGTTGTTTTCTCCAGCACAAGTAAGTGTACTTTCAGTGCTGGGTTGCGGCTGGAAGGGCATAAAAAACAATTGCCAGTTATGAATCAGGAACTAAGTGAAAGTGAGTGAGTGAGCAGTTCCTTCCCTTCCCAGCCATCAATTTACATGCAGGACAAACCCATCAAAATGTGTAAAGCAGGTGAAAACAACAAACTTATGGCTAAGAAACCCACTATAGATTGTAGAAGTGATTGAAGAAAAATCACATTAGACGAGTGATGTCCTGTGGCAGCAGATGTGCTGAAGTCATTCAAGGCAAGGACCTCTGATCTTCTCATTTAAAAGTCTTCAGAAAAGCTTTGTGCTACAACAACTGCTGTTCCTTAATTTTGATCACTGTCTTCCACAAAATTAGAAGTAATTATTGTTTTATTTTATATGTCGTTATATAGGTTTAATTTGAAATTTGGTTCAAGCTAAATAAAAGCAAGACAAAGCAAGATAAGGTGACCTAGATGTATTATAGAAAAGCAATATTATTCAATGTATGTCTAAAACTAAAAGTCACACCAAAACTAAAACTGACAATGCAATTTTTTACAGAATGTTGCACGGTTTACAATATAAAACTTTTTTTTTTTACAATGGAATTTTCCGGTTTGGTTTTATGATTCATCAGTCTACATTAAATGCCCTGTAATTTTCATTATCTCTTCTCACTTCTCAAAATGCTGTCTTTTCACAGTGGAGATTTTAAAGGGGTGGTCCGTAGTGTATTTTTAAGGCTTGGTTGTGTTTATATGATGCAAAGCAATGTGTGCTCATGTTTCACTTGTGAAAAATCATGTTATTTTTTCATATATCTTACTTTGATTAAATACAGCTCCTCAGCTAACATGATGTTTTAATTTAGTTTGCAATGCTAAGTTTCTCAACATCCTATCAGTTCCAGATGGATGAAATTAAATCCCACCCAACCTTATCTCTATTTCACAGATATGTCACAATCAGTGGTGTAAAGAGTACTGAAAAATCATACTCAAGTACAAGTACCATTACTTGCCTAAAAATGTAGTGCAAGTAGAGTACTGTGTATCTTTTGTAAATATTACTCAAAGTATGAGTAAAAAGTAGACCTTTGAAAAGTAGGGAGTATAACACTGTGAATGCTGATACATTTACATGTTATTTGTGGATGTGTGTAAACGTGACATTTTGTAACGCATTTAGTTATTGCCCAGCAGGCACACAGTGTCATAAGACATTAATATTAGCTTAGATTTAGGTTGTCACGTCAGGTGACCATAATTCAAGTTTAGCCAGCATCTAAGGACAACGTTATTTTGATGTCCAATAATGATGTCAAATGACGTTCATATGGTATGGCAACCAAAAGGATGTCTGATAGACATCATCCTGGTAACGTCCACAGAACGTCAAGCTGTAAGACATTGATATTTGGTTGATTTTAGGTTGAACGTTGGACATTGACGTCGACCTGATATTGGGTTCTGACGTCAAACCGATTTTTATTTACAAACAAAATGCAACGTCCCCACGACGTTGGGGTATAATGTCAATTTGATGTCATGTTGATGTCTTGTGCCTGCTGGGTGTTTAAGGGTATTTCGGTCATCATACAGTAAACATCCGTCATCTTCTCATCAGTGACATGTATTTAAACAGTCTCTGGGTCAAGATTTTGGACAAGGTCTTGGACACTTTTAATGCTTCCAAACAGTTTGGTGTAGTTATAAATCACCATGTCTTCAGGTAGTTCATTATGAATGGATTTACCTTCTATGTGCGATTTGATTAGACAGGAATCACAGGACAGATTTTTCTAATCCCCATAGACAAGAAAAAACTAAGTAGTGACTGCAGGTTGAAGGAAAGTAGTGGAGTAAAAGTACCGGTACAACACTAATAATATACTCAAGGGAAAGTAAACGTACACATTTTTAAACTACTTAGTAAATTACAGTAATTTGAGTATTTGTAATTTGGTACTCTACACCACTGATCACAATAAGAAAAAAGAAGAGTTTCATACTGATCCAACAAAAATGTGATAAGTGAAAATGAGAGATCTTAAAGGTTCACTTACCATGCCATAGTAGTTACTATTGACCATGATTGGACTCCGGCTCCGGAGGTAAACATACTCCTCCCACCAGTCACTAACCTGGAGGAAACAAAGGTACAATTAACCTTTTCAGTTTTAGAAATGACACACTGTATTATTCTAATCGAATGTTTAAAAATAACTAAATACATTCTACATTCTATATTCTTTCTATGTTAACCCTTCACACACAACTTTTACATCGTCAAATAGTTGGTTATATAAGTGTCAGAACGTTGCTTTATTATATACATTTGAAGTCAGAATTATTAGCTCCCCTTTGGATTTTTTAAATATTTCCCAAATGATGTCTAACAGAGCAAGGAAATTTCCACAGTATGTCTGATAATGTTTTTTCTTCTGGAGAATGTCTTATGTGTTTTATTTTGGCTAGAATAAAAGCAGTTTTTCATTTTTTTTAACACCATTTTAAAGTTATTTGCCCCTTTAAGCTATATATTTTTTCCGATAAACTGATATATTTTTTCTGCAGAACAAACCATCGTTATACATTGACTTGCCTAATTACCCTAACCAGCCTAGTTAATCTAATTAACCTAGTTCAGCCTTTAAATGTCACTTTAAGCTGTATAGAAGTGTCTTGTCTAGTCAAATATTATTTACTGTCATCATGGCAAAGATAAAATAAATCAGTTATTAGAAATGAGTTATTAAAACTATCATGATTAGAAATGTGCTGAAAAAATCTGCTCTCCGTTAAACAGAAATTGGGGAAAAAAATAAACAGGGGGGCTAATAATTCAGGGGGTTAATAATTCTGACTTCAACTGTACATATTAAAAGTTGCATGTAAATGGTTAGCTGAAATGGTTTCTGCCCTCAGGCTGGAAAGATTACTTTCTCTAGATTTGGCAAAAAGAAGATGTATGACAAAATATAGTGCCCCTTCCTTAGATGTCTAATAATGTCTCTGTAATCATTATTTTTTTGTAATTTATTTTCTCTTCTTTCTTTTACATGTCATTCAATTTTGTTTCTTATTCCATTAGTCTGTCTAAGATTTTTTTAATGGTGCTATATTTTTTGCTAGTGTTTTGGTGCATGTTCTAGTTGGTATCGGGTAATAACACTGAGATAATTTTGTTAACATGTATACATGATGTACCCGTTTGGGTGCTATGTTTTCATAAAACCTTCTATAAATAAAAAAATAAAAAAGTTGTATGCTTCATGATTGTTATTAAAGGGTTGTAATTTATCAATTTTTATGCTGAATTAAAATGCCTCAAACCAAATTGAATTGCTCTCAAGAGCAGTTTGAAGCATCTATCATTCGATACTAATGCATTTTTAATTCACTTAAACTATTATACTAAGGGGTTTTAAACAGCTACAGTACTTTATGTGACTATAGTACATCCTCATGTTATGATAACTATGACAGCTATGGTAATGACCAGACAATAACTGATTTCATCACATACATAGTTTGTAGCCCACAGTGCTTTGAGTCTGAGGTATCTCTGCAGGCGGTTACCAAGACTTTTCTCAAAGTCTGATGTCAGTCTCCTCATTCGCTGGAAACCGTCCGAATCGAGCAGTGGCTTGACTGATTCTAGATACTAAAACAGAGAGAACAGCTGAGAAGCATTCACTGGCGCCAAATAAACCATGCAGGCAGGGTCTTTAGCAAGATGACAATTCCCAGAAAACAAGCACTCATGCACATTATAAGCACACAACTTAATACATATTTTATTGCTCACTCTTTCCAGTGTGTCTTTAATGGGAGGTACTGGCAGGTGCGGTAATGACGTCTGATAGCTGTACAGCAATGGCTTTCTAGAAGACAACAACTTCACGAGGGTCTGACAGTAAAGAAAAAGGAGGTCAAGAACACAAATATATACAAGGTTTAACAAAGCAAATCTGATCCGGTTGGTCGTGAGAATGTTTTTACCTAAATAACTCTAATGGAACTGTCTCTATTGGGTTGGCCTTTTCAGTTTATTCCAGATGCACTGTTGTTTTTAATGCCATAAACAGACTTCAGAATTTGTATTAGGATGTGTTGAATAGTCTTGTTGAGTATTGTTATTGTTTGACTTCGTCACCATGGTTATATTCTCTAGCTGGCTAACAGAGCCTGGGAATCTCTACGTCACAGCAAGTTGACCATGATTGTGGTCTCACCGGCCACTTTATTAGGTACACCTTACTAGAACCAGACTGGACCCCCTTTTGCCTTCAGAACTGCCTTAATCCTTCGTGGCATAGATTCAACAAGGTACTGGAAAATTCCTCAGAGATTTTGATCCATATTGACATGACAGCATCAAGCAGTTGCTGCAGATTTGTTGGCTGCACATCCATGATGCGAATCTCCCCGTTCCACCACATCCCAAAGGTGCTCTACTGGATTGAGTCTGGTGACTGTGAAGGCCATTTCAATACAGTGAACCCATTGTCATGTTCAAGAAACCAGTCTGAGATGGAAGTAGCCATCAGAAGATGGTACACTGTGTGTCATAAGGGGATGGACATGGTCAGCAACAATACTCGGGTAGGCTGTGGCATTGATATGATGCCAAAGTGTGCCAAGAAAATATTCCTCACTCCATTATACCACCACCAGCCTGAACCATTGAAACAAGGCAGGATGGACCCATGCTTTTATGTTGTTGGCACCAAATTCTGACCCTGGTGAGCCTGTGCGAATTGTAGCCTCAGTTTCCTGTTATTAGCTTACAGAAGTGGCACCCTGTGTGGCCTTCTGCTGCTGTAGCCCATCCGCCTCAAGGATGGACGTGTTGATGCTCAGAGATGCTCTTCTGCATACCTTGGTTGTAACGAGTGGTTATTTGAGTTACTGTTACTTTTCTATCAGATTGTACCAGTCTGGCCATTCTCCTCTGACCTCTGGCATCAACAATGCATTTGCGCCCACAGAACTGCCGCTCACTGGATATTTTCTTTTTTCGGACCATTCTCTGTAGACCCTAGAAATGGTTATCCGTGAAAATCCCAGTAAATCAGCAGTTTCTGAAATTCTCAGACCAGCCCATTTGGCACTAATAAGCCACCTTCAAAGTCACTAAAATCACCTTTCTTCCCCATTCTGATGCTTGGTTTGAACTGCAGCAGTTCATCTTGACCATGTCTACATGGCTAAACCCATCGAGTTGCTGCCATGTGATTGGCTGATTAGAAATTTGCGTTAACAAGCAGTTGGACAGGTGTACCTAATAAAGGGGCCAGTGAGTGTATTTTAAATAGGGAAAAATTTGTAAAATAAATCTAAATCAATAATACACTTTGTGCCAGCATACTGTTTTACAAAGTTCATATAATACATTACATTTATGGAGAGTGCTCATAAAAAAATAATATTAAAAAAAATAAATAAATAAAAAATAAAAAAATCACAAAAAAACAACCTGTGCATGTACCTTATATTGCTCACATTGTGGAGACCTCCCAAATATAGCAATACCAGTCAATTTTGATATTGTGGGGACATTTTATTTGAGCCTAATCAGGAAAATGACTCATAAACCACACAGAATAAAGTATTTTGAAAATGTATAAATGCAGATTGCTTCCTGTGAGGGTTAGGTTTAGGACTACGATAGGGATTGGGGATAAAAAATATAGTTTGTACAGTATGAAAAGCATTGCATCTATGGAAAGTCATCATAAAGATAGCCGTACATGCATGTGTGTTCAGTAACAATCATAATAAGTTATATATTAAACTAGATTACATATAGATTAGATTACATATCAATTCTACTACATAAGCATGCTATATTAATGCTCTTATATAACATGGCTATATAAAACATCTGTTTTATAGTCTGCTGCAGGCCAAGTGAAAATCTCAACACATGCTCAGAACACATATTCTTATTTTTATTGTTTCGAGAAAGGAGTCAGAAAAAATTCAAATGTATATTTTAAAGCTAGGCTGAAAGTAATGAAGCACTAACCGCCCACACTTTGGTCTTGGTAGACATATGACCATGTTGTTCAAACATCCACCTGTGGTAGGACAAGAGAAGCTTCAGGCAGAACCTCAGAGTCAGAATGAGAGACATCCACAGCAAAGTACTGAACAGCAGCGCCGACAGCATGGTCTGACCCTGAGGACTCAATGACAGACTGACAGTACACAAACATAGCAGAAACAATCAGCATCATCACTTTTAGGTCAACATCAGCTGCAGACAATACAAATATGATTATAATTTAATATTCAGACCTTTTTTCAAGCATGCAGAATTATGATTACACATCATATGTGGAGCAAAACAACAATGTGCTTTAATGAAAAATAAAAAGGAAACAAGTCAGAGTCAGACACATAATCTTTCTTGTTCACATAGAAACTATCTCTTATGTTTTTCGTAAATAAAAAATTATTCAAGTGGCAAACAAACAGAGACTGGAGATTCTAGACTTTTAGAAAAAAAATTAGAAAGTGTTGAGTGTGGTTTATTTATAAACTAATTTCGAGAGGATCACGTGCTTATGATTGAACACAGCTGGTAATGCGATAACACTGCATATTGCAACAATCAGATGAACACTGACGCACTATAAATTACCAGAGCTTCCACCCCTACTCCTAGTGTTTTTTTATAATGTAGGTATGCTAGTAGTGTTTGGAATGGGCTTGGGAGGGGTTGTTGAAGATGTAGATAAAGTGTCCTTTCCTGGATTTATGAGGAAGGATATTGTTTCCTTGTCAATCAAAGTTAGGTCTGAGATGGTGGGGTGGATATTGGAATCAAATTTAGATGCTACTGTAATTTCGGAGCATCTGAGAAACCCAAAAAAGAAGAGAGTAAACATTGCATCTAAAGTGTGGTCTGTGTGAATGGAAAGGTAGCCTTTTCTGAGTGTGGAAATGCATTTGGAAAGTATGTTGTGTGTAATGGGCAGCCAGGAGTCTGGGAGGGGGGGTGGTATTTTTGGATGCCTTTAATAAGAAGGCTGATTTGTGAATTAGCTATGAATCAGAAATGGAGCCATACATTAGCTTGTGAAAAAATTGGATTCCGCTTAGATAGCTTTTGATAGAGTTGGCTTGGATGTGTTTGTGTGAATGTAGATATGTGATAAATGAAGTGATTGTAAGTAGGGGAAAAATTGGGGAATGTGTTTTTGTACAAGGAATGAAAATGTTTGAATGCTTTCCATGCAGTGAGATATGATTGTAAGGTTCTGGGAGCTACTGACTGTAAAATAAGAGATATGGATGTTTGGTGCAGGTTGTGCATGGGGTGCTTTATTGGAATGTCATCTCTGAATAAGGAGGGATCGGAGTCGGGTGCAGCTATCTCTGGAAATAAAAGCTAGAAAGAGAGTCAGCAATTTGGTTATGAAAACCGGGGCCGTGTACAGCAGTTTTAATGAATTGTTTTTTTGGCTGAAGTCCAAAAAAGGCGACGGAGTAGTGGCATTAATTGATGCACTACTATTGATGCAGTAAACGAAGGCTTCGTTGTCACAGTGAATGAGAATACTGGAGGCGGACCATTCGTCTCCGCATAATATAGTAGCGGCTGCTACAGGGTATAATTCGCTGAGTTTGTTATGGCAAGGATAGAATAAAGATATGTTCTCATCTAACCCGTGGACTGATGCTGCGAGTTGGAGGAGGTGAGTGACAAAAGGGCATCCCTGCGAAATGATGCACATAGTGAAATTTAAATGCCCTAATATTGACAGCAGTTTGCGTTTAAAGCATTCTTGTTTTTCCAAAAATATGGAAGATAGAGAAATGATTCGTTTGATTTTTTCCTTAGGTAAGGATGTTTGGAATTTTTGTGAATCAAAATTAATGCCTAAAAATTCTAAGAAGGTGCTGGGACCGGTGTTTTTTTCCTCCGCGAGGGTGATGCCAAGTTTAGCGAAGGTGTTTGGCTGGTGGGGTATTTTGGGGAGAGATGATAAAGGTAATCGTCTAGGAGATGGACTACGTGAAACTCCGTAGTTATTGAATCCAGCATATGGCTTCTGAAAGCATGTTGAATATTTTGGGCTACTTCTGCATCCGTAGGTTAAATGGTCTGCGAAGTAGAAATGTGATTTCCAATTAATGCCAAGAAGATGCCAGAAATCAAGATGTAATGGCATGGTTTTGAAGGCTGACATGATGTCAACTTTAGCAAGCCAAGTGTTATGACAGACTAGTTTAATTAGAGAAATTGCTTGGTCTATGTTGTAGTAGTTTAAAGAGAATTCGTCGGGCGAAATGATGCTGTTAATGCTGGAAAATGTGGAATTATGAGGAGATGAAAGATCGATTATTAGTCGTTAACTCTAAAGGGGCTAAATGCGGTATACGCTAAACGGGGGGGTGGGGGACGAGAAAGGGACCGATCATAAATTTATTGTCCATCTCTTTCTCTATCAATTGCTTTACCACTTCTGGTTCAGCGATGGCGGATTGTAAGTTAGGGCAGGCGAGGTTGTAGGATGGGAGAGTTGAGACACCGGGGTGAAATACGTTAGACAGACCTGAAATGAGAAATTCAGAAAAAGTTAGGATTAGGGTGCAAGTGTAATTCAATATAAAGATTAGAGATATTGACAGGAGTCAACAAGTAATTTCTATGTTCTATGCCGCTGCAGTAATTGCAGATATGGAGATATTTGAAGGGTGGCAAAAGCATTTTGCTAAATTGAAGTTATTGCAAGACAGGGAGGAGGGAGGGTTTTGAGAAGATGGTGGAAGTAGAGGGGGGATAGCAGAGGAAAAGGGGAGGGGGACATAGCTGGTGGATCTTGGGGTTTGTAGTTCTTTGTCAAAGGAGGAGATTATGAAAGGACAGGAGGTGGTCGAGTGCAGATTTAACGGCAGACCACGCAGGAAAGATTATGGCATCCTAAGAAAACTCTGTTGAGATCAGTATCTATTGCCCCCCAGTAGGGACACTGATTCCACTGAGTAACGCGAATAGCGCATTTTGCAGAAAATAATTTGTGGTACGTGTAAAAATGTGTTCCCCCATAGGAGAGCGCGAGCTCTGAAATGATGGACATATGAGCAGATGGTTCCTGTATAACATGTGAATGCTACTAGAAATTCTGCTAATGAAAGTGTGCAAATTGGGAGCTAGGGAGATGCTATGGGTGAAAGGAGTGTAGAAGGGTCGATGTCAGCACCTGATAGGATGAGGTTCTTGATGGTGTTGGAGATCGGGGGTGGTTCCAAAACTAGAGCATTATGCGGAATGGGAAGGGGCGTGGCTGTGGCTAGGGTGAAGGGGGGCCATGCGGAAGAAATGTAAATAGGGAGGGTAGAATGTTGGGGAGGGTTAGTAATGGAGGTGGGTGCTTGGTGAAGGGGTAGAGGAGATTAAGGTGGGGATACAGGAAAAGAGGAAATGAGTAGGGAGAGGAAGAGCGTTAGGACTTGTAGAGAAAGACTGGGTAGAAATAAGTTAGGTTGAAGAGTGAGGGAGGTTGGAAGGGAGAGAGATTTGAAGAGGGTTGAGAATGGAAGGGATGGCTGGAGTTTTCACTGGAATTCGAAGCTGGAGGCCAGAGAGGGGTGGAAAGTCCGAGAGTGGCGTCATTATCCGGTGGATTGTCCATGTTTTGGAATGTTATGGTAGATGCAGTTTGTCTAGTTCCGTGAGATTGCTTTTTATTGCTTTTCTTAGTTGCTTTCTTTGATGGTCTGGGGAGATTGCATGCATGCGGGGCTGTGGTGGGTTGAGGATAGGGGGTGTGGCGGGAGCGAGTGGTTCTGCTGTCCTTAGGGGGTGGAGTTGATGAAGAGATGGATTCATAGAATTTTAGTGTTGTTGAGCCAGGGCTGGTGTTTCTGGGAGAGCGGAGCTTTCGTTCCTGTCCATGTTGATGTTTGTTGTCAGAGTTGATTTGATGCTGCCGTTTTTGTTATTTCCGCTGTTGTTGTATTGCTGCTATTGTTGTTTTATCGTAGTCAGATGATGGTAGTTGTATTGTTGATGAGTTGTAAAGAGTTGTTGAATTTTTTTAGAAGCTTGTGAAGGTGCTGGAGCAGTCCTGTCAAGAGCTTTCTTCGGAAAACGAAGATAAGGGAGTAATTTCTGCTAGGCTACTTACAGTAAGTAGTCTGATTGGCTAACTAATGATTGTAGATGAGAGATCAGCTGCGGTCAATCATATCATATGCTCCTCTCGAAATAAGTTCACTTAATTAAAAACTCGGTCGTGGGCTGGTGGAGATGGATAAAGTTAATTCTGATTATTGCAGGATGCATAATTCATAATAAATATTAACGAGGTCAAAGTAGCAGGCTTCTGCTGGATAAGCCCAGGGATGCTTTGCGTGATAAATAGGTCCTGTTTTGAAATGCTCAGAGCAGAAAAGCTGTGAACAGGAGACCTGCTGTTAACTGAAAATCTGATCATCAAAGTTGAAGATTTTAAGATGGCTTCTATAAACGAAAATTGTGAAAAATCTGATATCATCGTGTCGGGAGAAGACTTCGCGCAGGTAATTAATTTTTACATAATTTGTTATATAGTGACCCAGTAACATGGGGACTGAATGACAAGAAAAAACAGTTATAATCGCACTAATGGGTACTGTTATTGGTATAACACGCAGCAGAATTGGTAGAGTGACATTAATTATATGAGACAGCGCAGAAAGCCCTTTCTTTTCTCTGACATTCCAATATTTGAGAGCACTACACTCTCTTTAATGCAACCAAGCGTAAGAGAAGTGAGAGACGTTTCCGACAGAGGCTGCACAGAACCAGCTGGGGAACCTCTACATCTCCTTGACCCCTCAAATCAGTTGGCTCAAATAAATCTCAATGCATGACAATCTGTAGGTAAGATTAGGTATGCACACTAGACTCAGTATGCGTAAAGGGCTATAAAACTAAATGTTGCTAATGAAACTGCTTGGATGTTGATTCAAGTTTTTAATATACCTGGAACAACTATAAATTTGTTCACATAAGACATGAAGTATGTGTTTAGCTGACGAGCAGAATTTTTGAATGAGAGATTTAACCAACTTTACAGCTGGTTCTTAGTGATTTATAAACTGTTCTTAAATATCATGTGTAAATCCCAAATGATGTATGGGTATATACGTGCATGAGCACAATCCTATGTGTTAAATCCCCAATCATGTATGAGGTGTATCTATATGTATGACCATGATCTTAGAAGTAGTTCTATACTTAGCTGAAAGTATAAAAGGCTGAAGCATATCAGTCAGCTTTGGGCATTCTGACTTCTCTATGGTAAGGTCGGTTGCCTTTATTCTAAACGGAGGATAAAGTAAGAATATTGTTTTCTGTTATTTGTATTTTGGTTTATTCTACTTTTTATTCTACTAGATTTTATTTTATAACTAAAAGTGTATTTTATTTTTTTTGCAGAACTCATCAAGTTACACTGTGTGGTAAAGTATGAATCTGATTTATTTCTTGATAAAAATATTATAAAGATGCTCCTTTAACTAAACTCTAACTAAGAAATATAGCCAAGAGAGGATCCTGTTTTTTCTTTATTTAATTAGAGGATTAAATAAAGGCGATCCAGCACAGAGTTTATGTTCAGTTATTTCACATTAAAGGACATGAAAATAACCTATTCTTTTCCATACAAGTGAAATTACTAAACATGCACATAGGAGCCTGGGAAGAATGCTAATTTTAGAAGAAAATCTCAGATGATACTTCTTTATATGATGACCTTAGTGTCCTTAGACATGACCTTTCTCTCTTTAGAGAAAATATGTGTGATAGGGCTGGGCGATTTGACCTAAAATCAAAATCTTGATTAATTGAACATTTTAATTCAATTAGGATTAATGATCGATGAACAATCTGGAATTCAAACACACATTGCCTAAAATGATCAATTACTTTTTTTCTAATAGAAAAGTGAAAATAAATAACTTGCACTTTTGGAAACAAAATAATTAATTTTCAGTGTTTAAGTTTCATATTAAAAGTAGAAAATAAAATAAAATAACTCTTGCATGTACTATAAATAACATTTTAAACTGCATTTCTCGCATCTTCTTTAAACAAATATTAATGTGAATAATAATTTTATGTAATGGATGATATGCCGCCTTAAGGCATCTCTGGCGCAGCTTCCAATCATCATCAGTGTAGTGCAAAGTAAAGGTCAAGAATAGGTCCATCGTCCTACTTGACCAGAGATCAGATGTGACTGAAAAGTGTGGCTAACAGAGAGGGGTCTCGTGACTCACATGTGGTAGGGAAAGTAACTGAAAAAAATTGACCTGGAAAAATTAGACAGGTTATAGGTTCTGAATGACGATTGATTGATTACTTTTCGATTAATCACCCAGCCCTAATGGGTTATTGCTTTTTATCTGTGTGTCAAATTACTTGTTTCCTCAAAATCTGCAGGCCCAGTCAAGAAGTCACAGATATTTCTCATGTGGAACTGGACGTTCGATGCTACTTGAAAAGCTGTCACTAGATGTGAATTTTACTGTGTGTCAAAGAATAAATTATTTTAAGATTGTATTGTATGAAAGAGAACTTCAATGCTTAGTTAGCTGCCAGTGGAAAGATGTTTATTGTAGTACATCTAAATTCCACTCATACTGCTCACATTCATACTGTATAGACGGTACTTTTCTAACGGCCAAGTAGTACATTTGAATTCAAATGCAGTACCTACTAAGTAGTAGGCGGTTTCGGATGCAGCCTACAGTTGAATTTCATCTCTGGTCATCTGGACCACAGAAATATCCTCCTGTTATTGTATGTCTGACTATTGCATGCTTTGGAGACATTGAAGATATCATTGATTGAAGCTATTGTATGCACACATGTGGAAATTTTCAAAGTCGATCTGTGTTTTAAGCAATCAGTTTAAACACCTATATGTATGACGCAGTTAGTGATGTATGTTGTTAGAGTATAATTGTTGTTGATTTGAGATTGTAAGCGAGCGGTCTGCAAACTCTGTGCAAGTGCTTAAGGCTGGTTTCAGCTGAAGAAAACACAAACTATCTTCAGTAAACCTTTGATTAAATCTCTGAATCTGGCTCTTCTTCATCTGACAGACTGGTCACTTTTGGGATTTAAAACTGTCGGTTCCCCCAGCAACTACAACTCATTAATTACAACTATAACTCATTTAATTACAACTACGTTACAACTATAACTCATATAACTCAAATGACATTTTAAATAAATTATAAATACATAAAAAATAAACAGCGTGAGACAATTATAAAAAATATATACATTTTATATTATAAAAAAGCTGACTATATTAAGATTATATGAAGACAAAATCTGTTGCAGATTTTATGAAAAGTTGTTACTCCATCATGTTCAGGGGCGTCATTACAGAGGTTTTCCATTTTATCTATCATGATTTAAATGATGCATCTGCAGCAGAGTTTAGGAAGTCTGCAACAGAGTTACATCATTGTTTGGGAAATGCATATCCAAATCCTGGCTTGGAGTTGGGAATCACTAACACGTCACTTAAAAAGTTATACAAAAAGGAAAATCAACAGCCATGAATATCACAAAGTCTTTGAAAAACTAGGCTGTACTTTCTTTGCACTGGCTAAGACAGAGGTGTCAAACTCAGTTCCTGGAGAGCTGCAGCCCTGCACAGTTTAATTCCAACCCTGCTTCAACACACTTAAGCCGCGGTAACACTAGACTTTTCGCCCAATAGACTTCCATTTATACGCATGTGATCGCGGCAGACCAGAAACGCAAACTCATGCGAGTTTCGCAGTTCACTGCATTTCAAAATTTCAAGCTTAGTGAACTCTGACCTGTGAAATCGCATCACTTGACTGAATGAGACCAATCGCAAAGCAAAACATGACCCCTCTGGACAGAAATTTAAAATATGGAGCAATCGCTAGCTTTTTAAAATTGTCTAATCATCTTGTTTAATCCCACCTCCTTTCACAGCACCGTACGACAGAATGTCACATGCTAAAGTAGTGTGACTGCGACCTTACCTGTAGGTTTCAAACAAGCCTGAAGGACTTAAGTTTGATCAGGTGTGTTTAATTAGGGTTGGAACTAAACTGTGCAGAGCCCTCCAGGAACTGGGTTTGACCCCTGTGGGCTAAGACATGTGGTCTTGTGTAGACAATGATTGATGTACAAGATGTAAGATACTAACCTTAATTTTGTTGATATAAATCGACATTAATTTTGATATGAACTTGTGAACTTGTGAATAATTTTTGCCACTACAAAGTTCCTTTCTTTTGCTTAGCATGAAGGACCCTTAGATTTTCTAAAAAAAAAAAAAAACTTTCCACTGTACAGAACTTTATGTGGGATGAAGATTCCATTGATGTTAAAGTTTTGTCAAGGCAACATTGATGCCACTAATGACCCATCATTTTTTTATGAGTGTAGTCTTGTGTTAAAAATCATTTCATGCATTACAGACCATCTGAAAGCTTAATTAAAAAACTGAGAGCTGCTTGTGCAGCTTTTAGAGGGAATTAAAACAGAAAATGTCTGAATGAGGTTTGTTGTTCATAGAGCTTAATCACTATCAGCTTGAATTTTACCATGCAACTTAAACCATAAGAGTTACCTATAGGGCAGGTGTTCCTGGATTTTGGCGATGAGACCCATAGATGGATCCGACTGCATGTACATTGTGGCTAGAATTGCAATGACAACAAAAAGCCACGAGGAGGGGCTAGCTGGATAAGCACCCTTAATGATCCTGTTCTGTCCACAGAAAAGCAAAAAAGTTCATAATTATTAATGCAACATATGTAAATGCACACACATTGCACATTTGACTATATTAAGATCTTCATGATGTCGCAGAAAATGTATTAAAGAAAACTTTTCAGTGCAGATAACTAGCTTAATTTCACAACACAAAAAAACTGTATTGTTTTTTATTTTTTTGGTAATTATATTTTGAGTGCATTGAGTTTGAGGATTATTTTTTTCACTGACCTTAATCCTGCTGATGCGCTTCTTCCAGGATCGCAGTCCGGAGAGGTAGATTTGATTGAGGGCTTGGCAAGACAGATGCAGGTTGATCCCCTCAGGACTGATGGTGAACTGAAACGCCACTGCTTGGTGAGCCTCAGCCATCACTGAGGACACAAACAACACAATATGATCAGCGTAATCAACAAAACACACTGTCTGAAACATGTATACTTCACTTGTGTTATTTGGTTTCAATACAGCATTCATAATACAAAGTTTTGTTACATTTTGTTTGAAATGGTTTCACTGTTTATTAAAGCAAACACACGAGGAACAGAGTGAAAGACATGAACAATAACTTAGGGAAGGCCACTCAAGTAAATTCCTATCGATACACCATTTACGTCTAGAAACAAATTGAGGCCACAACTAAAACACCAATGACACCTAGTGGTGCATTCATGTACAACAACCATTGACATTTATTGGACAGTTGAAAACAGTTTATTTCCCAGTGATGGGTTGCGGCTAGAAGGGCATCCGCTGCGTAAAACAAATGCTGGATAAGTTGGCAGTTCATTCTGCTGTGGCGACCCCAGATTAATAAAGGGACTAAGCTGAAAAGAAAATGAATGAATAAATGAAAACAGTTTAAAAGAATCATCTTTGAAGTCTTTTGGTTTTAAATATATAACTGAGAATTCAAAATTTTATATTTCATTAATTAATTTCAATTAATTCATTCAATTCTCCCTTTTCTGCCCACCATTTACAAATACTTTGATAGCAAGTACTGAACAAGAATAAAAGGATTTTTTATAAAAGACTTTTATACAATTCTTTATAAAATCAGGGGCATTTTTCAGTTGACATGAAAAGGTTTTTTTTCAGAAATTGTCTTAATTGAGAATAAGCATTCACCCCCCACACAAACATGAGCCTATTCTTATAAAATACAGAACTTACCAGATAATGTTATAATTAAATAAACCAATTCTACTTTTTCAGGCCATAAAGAATTTTCATTCATGATATTTTAAAGATCACTACTTATATCAGGGATGCCTTGAAATAGATTTAAATGCATGTAAAGTAAAAAAATATATAAAAATAAACACTTTAATTTTGCTTAAATATGCATTGAACATCACATATTTCACAAAGATTTGTTCTTCCTTAACCCTCCTACTAAATAATGTACCCTGCTCAGATTAGTCAGATGGACCAGCCTTTGATTGGCCACCCTTATCACTGTTTTTTACCATATCAGATTTTAAAATATATATATTTTATATAAGCGCATCAGTTTGATTATGAATCTGAAATAATCAACCCAAACTGCACATGCAAGATTAAAGCAGGACATTTCTCAGTGTTTTCTTGTTGTCATGATCAGACAGACATCAGACATGATCAGATGTTTTGAGTAACTGAGTAGCTGGGAACACTCAGTTGATAATTATGAGCTCTTGTAAATTCATTCATTCCTTCATTTTTCTTCAGATTACACCCTTATTTATCAGTTGCCACTGCGGAATGAACCGCCAACTATTCCAGCTTATTCTTAGCTTCCAGCCACAACCCAGTACTGGGAAACACCCATACAGTCTCACATTCACACACACACTCATACACGGCCAATTTAGTTCATCCAATTCACTTATACTGGATGCCTTTGGACTGTGGGGAAGACCAGAGCACCCGGAGAAAGCCCACGCGAACACTGGGAGAACATGCAAACTCCACAAAGAAATGCCAACTGACCCAGCCGGGACTCAAACCAGCATCCTTCTTGCTGTGAGGCAACATTGCCAACCAGAGGCGCAAAAAGGGGGTATGCAGTATATGCGGCGCATAGGGGCGCCACACATGGGGGGGCGCCATTGTGTCAAAACTATTTTTGAAATTATCCTTACTAAAAGTTTCAAATAATCAAAATAAATAAATATTTTTTGTTTAAAATATTTATATTGCGTTCGTTTTATACAAGTATATAATTGTATTTTATTAAAGAAAGAAAATCATACTTCCCCTCCCCCTCTGTTGACCATTTGATTGATTCATTGCAGCTGGATAAAAAAATTGAAACTAATATTTGGGTTAAAAAATTCCCCTATATAAATTATATATTATATTATATTCCCCTATATATTATAAAATCCATAATTTTACAGTTTATTTCCGGCAGCTGGGGTGCCAGAAAAAAGTAAAATAATAGCCGTTAAATTACAGAAATATACCGTAAAATAACGAATGAAAATTTAATTAAATTAAATTAAATAAAAATTTTTGGTACATTTCTGTAATTTAATATCTGTTATTTTACGGTACATTTCTGTAATTTAATGGCTATTATTTTACTCTTTTTCCGGCACCCCAGCTGCTGGAAATAAACCGTAAAATTACGGATTTTTTTTACAGTGTATGTATCATATAGATACATCGGCCCCTTTGGTAATGTTTTTTGCTCAAAACTATTTTAGTTTTAGTTACAAAAAAGTTTGGCGATAAAATAGAACATCTCAGGGCAGTTTGTCTTTGTTTATTTTTTACACTAAACATTTAACAGTCTTTTTTTATTTAACTTTGTGAAAGGTGTACTAGCAGTTTCAGTCAATAATTCATGCAAAGACAAATCTTACACCTCTCACAGTAAGCATTTGAGAAGTGATTGCATGTTTAAGTTATGTTGCCCTTTAGGACTCCCAGATCTCAGATCTATAATTTTGTTTTGACAAATGTCATACAAAAGCAAGGCATGTCAAGGTGCTATACTCATTTAGTGAGGAAAATGAAATCATTTGGGGTGGGATGAGATGTAATTCTTTGACTCATCACATGCTTAGTGTAATTATACTTTTACTACTTCATATATTTTAAGTTGTGTTTAGAACTTCTAAATGTATTTGTTGAAAGCATATAAGGAAAGGGGGGGGGGGGGGGGGGGTTGGGGGGGCGCAAAACTTGAACCCGCATACCCCTCACTAAAATTGCAGTTGCGCCCCTGTTGCCAACCACTGAGCCAACATGCCACCCTCTCTTGTAAACTCTCTCATTATAAACAAAGTTGAAATTAAGTGAAATAGAAACAGTGATTAAAACATATAATAATATCATATAATATTAATAATAATTATTATAAAAATAATAATATCTAGTTTTTATGAAAATAAATAAATATTAATGCTTTTTGACACAACTTACACAACACAGACCAACAGGAAGTAATCAGTTTATCAACAGCATGTGATTTTTAGTTTGTAAAGGTCATGGTCCGGGCAAAGTAGATGTTGTCCTCGGGCAGCAAATACGACCATTATCTGGCATTATACAAATTTGTTACTGATCTACAGTTATCTAATCAATACTTTCGTTTAGAGGACAATAATAACCTTTATTATGCACTTTGATCTTTTAAACTTTGCAGACCTTTTACGTCACATACAGTTATCCGCACTACATTCTAAATTATAGCAGCGTAACTGGACTACATTTAAAAAATGTTTACATACTCCGTAGTAATGTAACCTATGTCCACCTCTAGACATCTACAGTTTCATCAAACATACAAACAAAAACTAAAACATATGCCCTTAAAAGTGAAGAAGCCAAGAAACCTTAGTTTCTAAGAAAGAAAGAAAGAAAGAAAGAAAGAAAGAAAGAAAGAAAGAAAGAAAGAAAGAAAGAAAGAAAGAAACTGTTTTTTTGTTACAAGGATAGTTCACCCAAAAACAAAAATTCTGTCATTTACTCACCCTTGACTTGTTTCAAACTATTATGTATTTATTTGTTCAGTTGAACACAAAAGAAGATATTTTGAAAAATGTTTGAAACCTGTAACCACTGACTTCCATAGTAATAATGGCTTCATTGACATTTAAGGGCATATTTTGCTTTTAAAGCCCCCATGAACCGGAAGCTGCGACAGTTATTTTATTAGTATTGTCATGCAGTTCCCAGACAAATGAAATAATAAATGAGAAAACAGTGGGCGTGGCTTGTTTTTTCTACTGCAAGCTGAGTGGATGAGGTAAAGTAGGCATTTCATTCAGAAAGATTAGGAAAAGTGTTTAGGGAGAGTTATTACAAGCTAACAGACACCTTATCCTCACTCTCACTGTTGGTTGTCAAAACAGACAGTTGGAGCAGTGGGTTTACATATGTTAGCCACACCCATTTGCTAAAATATACGTAATCTGACAATGGGCTATATGCACAGCTAGTGTTTTCAGCCAACGATGAACTTCCAGTGAAAGCTTAATGTGACTATTTCCAATTTTATAAGCTTCCTTTTACAGCACTGATGTTGTGATGTAATTCAAATATAATCATTTAAACAGACTTAAGCATCCATTTGGTTGTTAAAGCGTAAAAAGAGACGAAAGACCGTTTAAAAGCAGGCACTATCATTAGCAGCAGGTTAGCGCAAAAACTATTAAAAATACTGGGGTCAAATATAATATAATGCAGTGCTTCTTGTTTGGTCTGACACCCAATTTATATCGTATCTCAGCCAGGCAGTGAAGAGCGCTGCTTTTTTTTTTTTTTTTTAATCAGATTTTAAATGCTGCGATATTGTATGAGATGACAATTAACTGGAAGCCCTGGGGCTGGCTGAAATTAAAATTCTGTGTACATATATTTAACTGAAAACAAACAGGAAGTGCATTTTCAGATTTCAACTAAAGATTAGAAGAAGAAAACTATTTTTTCTAAATGCACAGATGAATTATTCACCTCAAAACTAACAATGTGAGCTAACAAAATCATGTGTTTAATTCAGATTTCTTGGGGAGTTTAAACAGTTTCCACTGTTTGGGGTGGTGGGGGTATATATAGTGTGTACATTTTGGGAGGGTGAACTATCCCTTTAATTGTCAGATATGGATCTAGCAGGAAACGTCATAAATGTTAACGAGAAAGGTGTGAATGCTGTTAAACTGGTAAAACAGTAGTAGGCCCAACGAAGCTCGAATTTCTATTCTTCAGATGACTTCCATGTCTAGAGCCCGCGCGCAATGGAGAGCTGCCGCCGACAGACTCACCTCAAGTGCTCTCAAAGGGAAGCACGAGACCACTCGGAGATGTCGTTGCAGTGACGTGTCGCCTGACGTAATCTTTAATGTTAGAGGAAAACCTGAAATCTCTGAAGAAGAAAAAAGTCATTTTCGAAGAAGCTCTGACAGCTCACTTTAAATAAGTTTATGGTTGTACACGCCGACAATAGTTTATTTTGCACATGGACAATATCTACTATAGATAAAGAGCATCACAAGAAAAACTAAGTAAAGTAGCCTAATAAGATACGCAAAAAGTTCCCATGGTCCGTGCTGGTTTAGGCTATTGTACAGACAAAACTGGCGTGATATTAAATAAAGTTGCCCCAAATTTAATTTCTATCATTAAATGGGTTAATTCAACGAATGGCTTGACTGGATAAGTAAACAAGCAGACAGGAAGATTTCTGTTGGCTCCATTTACCCACGCCTTCAGCTGTCTGGAATATTCCAGAACGCTTTATGTCACACTTACACAACACATCATAATAGTCTAACCGGTTGCAGTTTTTTAAGTTCCTAAAATAGAAACAGAACTTCACCACAGAAGTATTACGTCTGTAAATCATACCTGTGAGTTTTGTGAATGTAAGTTCGGGAACAGCTTCTTCCAACTGATGTAAACTTTGCGATCTCAACACTTTGACTTGCTGCAACACATACCTGAGGTAAAATGTGTACACACACTGCCTCTCATTTTAATGCGTGATGACATCACGCGCCACAGATGTAGCCTATAGGCATCCAAGCCATGTGTGTGTGTGTGTGTGTGTGTGTGTGTGTGTGTGTGTGTGTGTGTGTGTGTGTGTATCCAAAACACATATTCGACATGATGCGGGCATAGACTTTGTTTCAGTGAAATTAGTTAGATTTCACAAACAGGCTATTGGCCTATTTATTTAAGCACATGTCCAACAAACAATATTAGCCTATGGTTACACCTTTCTTCTCACAAAGAATATGGTATGAAAATTATATTGTATAAATTAGATAATTTCTAAATTTAAACGGTACCTTATTATCTTTTTGATGACTTTTTGATCTACAACTTAATTTTGTATAAGTGACTTTGATATAATTAAACAATGTTATATCATTAAATGTATTAGACATGTTATAACAGGTGATAGAGTTATACAATCTTAAAATGGACCAGTGTATTTATAAATATAAAATGGAAAAAATTGTTCTTGGGAACTATATTGTGAACATTTAAAATTCTCAAGCTAAAGAGGTTATAAAGAGATTTAATTTGGATACTTTGGATCTGTGATTTTTGTTCTATGGAAAAATAGCCTTTTGTCCATCTGTCTTGTGATTGTATAAAGGCTACACAAGGATATTATGGGTGGATATGGAAAATTCTCTTAGGTAGAAAAAAATATGCATATTCAAATTAAAATAAACTGATATAATAGGCATCTAATATGGTAATATACATAACAATTTTACCTTCCGTGTAAAACTTTTTATTATTTTGGTAAAGTTTCACATAACAATGGTCTGGGTCCAGGCCAAACTTTTTATTTTCTTCAAGAGACTACTGAAGATTACTGCAGCAGTTTAGAGAATATTATTAATAAAAAAAACAAAGAAGACTTGTAATTTTTTTCAGGAAAATATGATTTTTTAAGTTTTAAGTTTTGTATATTGTTGCATATATTGTTTAATTTTGTATTTTCATGGTTTGTTCACAAAAATAAAAAAGTCATATGTGTGATTGAAAATTTGAGTATTAATTTATGCCTTTGTCTCAATTAAGTTTTGTCTGTGAGCAAATAATTTTAGCAGTCATTGCAGTTTTATAAAGTTACTAGCACTTTTGTTTTAATTAAGAAAAATAATATTGCCCTACACTGAAAAGAGTTGCCTTCTGTATTACTATCATTCTATTATTATTACTATTATTATTATTATTATTATTATTATTATTATTATTATTAATCATCATCATTCTATCACTATCATTCTAACTACCACTTCACTGAAAAAAATGGTTCATTGCAAATTGTTGCAAGCATTTTACATAAGCTGAATTTACACAAAAAAAACTTAAGTACTAAACAGTACTAAATTTAAGTTGTTTAAGTTGAACCCATCTAAGCGACGCAGTGGTGCAGTAGGTAGTGCTGTCGCCTCACAGCAAGAAGGTCGCTGGTTCGAGCCTTGGCTGGGTCAGTTGGTGTTTGTGTGGAGTTTGCATGTTCTCCCCACGTTCGCATGGGTTTCCTCCAAGTGCTCCGGTTTCTCCCACAGTCCAAAGACATGCGGTACAGGTGAATTGGGTAGGCTAAATTGTCAGTAGTGCATGTGTGTGAATGAGTGTGTATGAATGTTTCCCAGAGATGGGTTGTGGCTGGAATTCCGCTGCGTAAAACATATGCTGGATAAGTTGGCAGTTCATTCTGCTGTGGCGACCCCAGATTAATAAAAAGGCTAAGCCAAAAAAAAAAGAAAAAGAATGAACGCATATAAATTGTGTACAACCACTTACCTTAAAAAAATGTAAATCCAATAAATCATCAGTGTACTACTACTACTACAACTAATAATAATAATAATAATAACAAACGGCTCCTTTGCTGACTTTTTTCCATTTACATGTAATTTATAAAATTAAGTAACAATCAGATACATTGCTTTTAGCATAAATTGTAATCTGATAACGAATAGGTGGTGCTCTACTGGATGGAGATCTGGTGAGTGTGAAGGTGTGAAGGAGTATAGTGAACTTACTGTCACCAGTTTGAGATGATTTGAGTTTTGTGACAGCATCATAGAATCAGGGTACATCAACCACACAAAGGCATGGTCATGATGAGCAAAAATAACCTCAGTTGATCTGTGGCATTGAAATTATGCTTATTATAAATTATTAAACTGTGTAGAGCTCTAGCCCTCTAGGAATTGAGTTTAAGACCATTGGTATATGGGGTACTTCTGCCTTTCTGTCCAGGCATTCTCTTCTGACATCAACAAGGCTTTTCAGAGAGAATGTCACAAATACGGACATGTCCACAGTCATACAGTGGGCTTCAAGGCATAGTTCACCCAAAAAATGACAATTCTGTCATTTGCTCACACTTCATTTGTTTAAAACCAATGGTGGAAATCTGTAACCATTGACTTTCATGGTATTTGTTTTTCTTTCTATGGAAGTCAATAGTTACCAGTTTTCAGCTTTCTTCAGAATATATTCTGTTGTGAAAAAAATAAGTAAATTCTTGTTTTTGGGGGAACTATTCCCTCAAGTTGCCCTTTCACTGCATATTTAGTACACGAACAACTGATTTAATGACCTAAAATAATTTGTATTTTAAACAACAAGTCCTTAAATTCAGCATTAACAAATTGCACATTGACACACATGCACTTTAACTCAAACATCTCCCTGCTTTTGGCTCATCCTTATTTTGAGTCAGACTTGTGATTTAGTTAGTTTTTAATCTGGAGACTCTTTCAGACTGAATCATCTGAATCAGTTAGTCTTGACTTGCCTTGAGAGCAGAGGCAGTCGGATCAGTTCAGTTAACAAATAAATAGTTTTTTTGTGAAAAAATATAACTGGTTAGCTGAAAAGAACCAGCTTCTTCATGAATCAAATAGAGTTAATGTGTCTCTGAGCAGTGATAGGTAAACAAATAACAAAGAATGATCTTTTTTTTTAATCAATGTGCAGTAAAATGTAGAATATAATGCTTCAGAAATTATACACATTAAAAATTCTCAAAAGAAAAATACTGACTGTGAATTTAAACAACTTTGTCTCATTTATTTCGTGTACTTTATCATAGGGAATTACAGCTCAGAAAATTTCCCAAAAATTATATCATTTAAAAAATTTGAACTAATATGCAGATGCTACAACAGAAAAGAAAGGTAAAAAAAGGAGAGCAAAAAAGTAATAAGGCTGCATAACAGGTTGTTTTTGTATTGTTTATTGTTCTTTATCACAGGCAATAATAATAGTGCACTTTCATTTTTTTGTAATTATAACACAGACATTTATTTTCTCGTCATTATTTTTTTCCCTCCATTTTAATGACTTGCATTTCTTATGAAAAAAGTTCCTACTGTGCGCAATGGGAAAGAAAGAGTACAGCTTTACAATCTTAAGAGGAGTAATCAGTAATGACGACAAAGATAATCAATAATCATCAGGTGAATATAGAATGGATAAAGAATGAAGATATGAGTAATATTTTCTGTTTACAATGAACAGAGATGGAGGGGGAGGGGGTGAGCATACACTGGGGACAGGCAGGGAGTATGTATATAATGAGAGACGAGGGAAGGGGATTGGTCTAAAGTATAATTCTATGATCGGGAGCTGGACGAGGTATATAATGTATGGTAAATAAGTGAAGACTAACGATACATATGAAATGTGATACGTGTGCTGTATGCGTGATGCGAGTAACTAAAACAGAATCTCATTCAGTGCATAATGTGAGAGGGAGGGGGAAGGGGGAAGGGGGACACACAGAGCGGGAGAGCGTCATGATCAGAGAAAGTGTGTGGAGTGTATTTCACATTCACTCAGAGCTGGACAGACAGTCTGTGTTTGCACACTCCCAGACTTACCCTGCCTGAGAACTAACAGAACTGAACACGCAAACATCGTCAGGGTTTTGCTCTGGTGTTTCCTCTGCCTCATGAACGGGCATATTTGAGAGCGCACGTGCTTGACCGTTTGGTAGATGTGGATTTAAGGCATTCATAGTGTACTAAAACAAGGACGTACCCCTTATTATATCTGTCCTAAACATTCAACGGTAGTGAAGAAAAGTCAATGTGCTATTGGAAATCAATTTAGGAAGACGCAGAAGCTGCTGGATGACAAAACAGTCCTCGTTGTCGTTTCCGCTATGCTATTTTTGGGTAGAAATTAACGTGATGGCTGCAGGATGGTGGCAGAGGGAGGACCAGAGCAAAACCTTGCTTTGCATTTAGTGCTCTTTGCGTCAGGAAAAGAGTGGACTGGAGGGTGAAAGAGAGAGAGAGAGAGAGAGAGAGAGAGAGAGAGGCAGGGAGGGCTTTACAGTCAGATTCTGGGCTTCAGGGCCAAGACTCATTGGAGAAAGAGCTTTTAAGTGGATGTTCAGGATCAGGTTCCTTCCATTCACAACCATAATGCAGTAAAAAGCCCTGCTGATCCTGAGTCTGCACTTAAGAGAGCACTTCATCCATTCCCGTGGGTGGGCGAGGAAAGGGACAACTATTTGTTTGAATACAATTCTCTTTTTAGGACAGTGCATTCCAGTTTCAAAGTCCAGTTATCATTCATTTTGTTTCATATTGTCAGTTTTGAGTCTTCTTGTGTGTGTGTGCATGTGTGTGAAAAAGACAGAATACTGCTCGCGTTTTGTACGAGGGACTGGCCCGGTACATACGAGTCCGAAACTTTGGGCTTTTGTCTGGGTAACATTCTCAAAGATGGAGAGTGAACACGGAGGGCTCCATTTTCGTTCCCCCTGTTTTGTTCCTCGTCTTCCATAAGGTTCACTTCAGTCTTTAGGTTTACGTGCATCCTGGTGGGCTTTAAAATGTTCTCCCTGTGGGAGACATCCAAGACATGGAGTCATTGCTTGGTTGATTTTTCATTACCCTCCAGTTTTTCTCCGTTGTGAGTTGGCTTCTGTTTTATGTGAAATGAAATGAAAATGAGACAGGAAACTACAGAAATGTCTTTTAGAGGACTTTTGCAGCATTGTTAGAAGACATTTGGGAACAAACTGAAATGGGTCGTTTTTTTTTTGCGATTTTTCTAAATTGTAACCCGTGCAGTTTTTATTTTAACAGCCTGAACATTGATCAATCAATCAGTCAAATAAATAAACAAATAAATAAATAAATAAATAAATAAATCAATAAATAAATAAATAAATAAAGTGTTTTTAAATCAATAAATAATTCAACATTTCTATTTAGTTTTTTCACATTCACTTTTTTTTTCCATTAGCTCAATGGAAACATGTTATTTCAGAATATAACAAAAATATAATCTGAACAAGAAATGGAGAAAACAAATGATGGTTAAGATGGCGAAGGCATATTTTTCTTCTTGTCTAATTGTAGGACATAAGACCACGACTTGCTATTTCATTCCTCTTGTTCGGTCTTTGTTTGAACATGTCATAGGAAATCTCGAAGCCTCTGTGCCTGTTTAGTGAGTGGGGTGGATCTGGGATAGTCTGAGAACTGCTATGATCTACAACAGCCCAGTTTTCTAAACAGTCTCCAAGTGTAGCTTCCGGTGGCCAACTTTGCACTGCATATCTTTCAGTGACCGATTTTAGGATGTAGAACAACACAGCCTATATCTTCAACACTTAACACACATCCTCAGATCATGAGGGTATAGTCACGTAGGACTGTAATTGCATTTTGTGATACAAAATTTAATAATAAAAAGAAGTTTTAGAAATCTTTTTTTTGTGCTCCAAGTGGTGTTAAGAATGAAGAACGTCCTACTTTTTGCCATTCTGTTTGCTTCTCTCTACCTCAAGCAACTTATTCAGATTTTTCTGATGAATCATTGCTTATGATGACGATGATGGAGATGAAGATGATGATGATAAGTTTGAGAGACATTCTTTTCTGTCCCATGGTTTGTCTAGTTTGTTGCCATTAGATCACTTAAGCATTGATCCTTGTTTGTAGTGAACCAAATAATTTGTTGCTGGGGTTTATATTTCACGTTTGCAAATGCTTAGAATCGGAAAAGCGATATTATAATTCTTTCTTCTGACGATGTCTTGCATGTAAGAACACTTCCGCGTGAACAGACTCCTGACTTGTTACAGTTGGATCCCAGGGTGTGATGTGAAATTCAGGGCTGAGTTTACCTGTCGTTGTGTGTTGTGCAGATGGGCTATGAGGGACTCGTGTCAACCCCTTAACAGCTTGTCTGATTAGTTCACCTAGGGTTGAGACTGCGTCCCGTTTGAGGAAAGGAGGCGAGTTTTATCTTTGCCAGATCCCTTCCTTTGCAGTACACTCACGCTACCACCAATACTGCTCCCTTCTCCTCGATCAGCGCGATCTGCCCGCTCCCCGCGATCACCTCCGCCCTCCGAGCGACGAGAGTTCTGACGGGTCGGTGTGCTGGGTGGACGGGACGAAAGCCCATTCTTCTCATCTGTAGGGAGAAGAAAAACAGGAAGCATCAGAGTGTGATTTGTGCTTGAAAACATTTCGGTCAATTTAAAAATAAGGGTACGATAAAACTGGTCACAATTGAATTCTGGATTTATACTTTGATAAACATCAGGGATATTATTCTTAAAGGTGCTGTATGTAAGTTTTTGACTTTTCTAAAGTATAAAAATACCATACTATGTTTGCAGATATTTAAGAAACATGCTAAGTGAACATTCTTGTTTAACTGAAAAACAATGCTGAAGTCAGATATTCTGCTGTGAAAATATCTGTTATGTGCCAGTACATCTGTCTTTGTTTGTTTTTTTAACCCACCCACTGCCAGTTTAGCCAATCATATTTCAGCACCTCAGGTTGCCTTGGTGGAAAACCGGGTATTTCATTCATTCATTCATTCATTCATTCATTCATTCATTCATTCATTCAGAAAGGCTCTCAAAGCATGCATCTGTGACCGAAATGCGACCTCAGTAGTACAGCAGCAGACTCTCATATGAAATGCAGATTCAAAGTTCCACATGAGGTGGTTATTAATTAGTAAATAATATAAATATTATGAGTGTAAACATTAGGTGAGCAGGTTACATTGTATAACCCGTGTCCTAACAACACGCTAAGTGATGAAAATTGCGGTGATGAGCAATTTGCACCAGACGAAATAAGACAGAAATTAAAATACAGCCATTCAGAAGCACAGAATACGCGCTCACTCATGTAATGGTAAGGTTTATAATCGAATGAATACATATTAAACCAATTTAACATTATTAAATGTAGATGCTGAATCACTGATATGTGTTGGCTTGCGCTGAGTTCAATTTTCAAGATCTGAGGTGAACTATCTGCTGCTGCTTTCAGTATATGGCAATAAAAGTCATGTAAAAAGGCATTCAAACTCACATTGTTAGCATTTAACACTAAATAAAGCACATGAGGTGTATCTGAGGTGAGCATTGTCAGTTTTCTGTTGTTCAGCTGCAAGAAATAGAAGCTGCTTCTAATATATCAATTCGAGGTGTTGGTTAGGACAAAAACTCCTTTTAATATGGAAAATATTCCTTCTATCGCATGCCGTAGCTTTTATTTAGAACACAATTTAAATCAGCCTTTAGACTCGATAGTCAGGCTCACTTCTGTTGGTCGTCAATCTGGCAATACCTGGAGTCTAATATCTAGTTCAACCACTGGGTGTCAAACTTACATACTGCACCTTTAACTAAGCTAAAACCCCTTTTGTTATTTGAAAAAGTTAATTGATTAACGAAAAAATACTTCTTATTTTTAATTTTAACTAACTTATAATGTCTAATGTTTCATTTAGTTGAACTTAGTTTAAATACTAAAATAACTACAACTAAACTAATATATAGATGTATAAATAAATATTTAAATCAAACTAAAATTAACAGTTTAACAAAAGGTCACATAACAGAAAATATTTTTAAAAATGTGATTAATCTATTAATAAAAACTACACTGGTATCTCAATGATACTAAAATACTAACATTATAAAATGTGAAACCACATTTTTCTTATAAAACCTCAAATGAAAGAAAAGCTGAATGTTGTGAGAGTAATCTACTGACAATGCATTCATTAAATAATACACAAAGAACAGCTCATCCTATTCAATGCAGTAAATAAACAAGAGCAAATCAGGTCACAAAAAAGATAGGTCAATGATGAATAAATGCAGGTAATCTTCTAGCACAGTAGCAAAATGGGTTAAGGCATCATTTTTGGGTGATTTAATAAGATGGGCAAATTTCAGCAAACTAACCACCACAAACCTTAGCAAATCTCATAGCATAATTCATTAAAATGCTTTTCTCAAAACCGACAAGTGCATATGCAACAATGTCAGCCATGGAAATAATGTCATTGTTTGGCATGTTTCACTGTCTTTTAATAAATGTTTATTTTTTAGTGCCAAATAGGGTTTGCACTGGCACAAGCTTTTTCTAAAGGGATGGTTCACCACAAAATGAAAATATACTGACTCCTCACTTGTTCCAAACCTTTGAGTTTCTTTATCTGTTAAACATTAAAGACGATATCTTGAAAGAAGCTAAAAACCTGTAACCATTAACTTCCTTAATAGAAAAACCAAATACTTTGAAAGTCAATGGTTACTGTTTTTCAGCTTTCTTCAAAATATCTTCTTTTGTGTTCAACACAAGAAAGAAAGTCAGAGAGGTTTAAAACAAACAAAGTGAATGAGGACAGAATGTTCAGTTTTGGGTGAACTATCCCTTTAAGTTTAAGTGTAAGTGTTTTTAAGTGTAAGTGTAGTGTTCAACATTCACCTGCCAGTGCCTGCACAGACGGCTGGTCATGTGTGCTGAGAAGCTGAGCTTGAATGGTCTCTACCACTCTTTTGAACCTGCGACTAGGACCTGCAAAACAACATTATCACATTAACAGAAAATAAAGCTTTAGCAGACGTGTAAAACCGGCTCATCTTTTTAATACCTGATAATAGAGTGAAGGTGACGCTGTAGATGCCCGTCTCCCTCCTTCCCTCCCTCTCTCTGTCTTTTTCCCTCTCGCGCTCTCTTTCTCCCTCAGAAAAGGCGATGTCAACCTGAAATTTGACTGGCTTCTGGAAGACAGACGGACCTCCGGAGGACTTGTACTCCGCCCGGAAACTTGTCTGAGAGATGACACTGTGACTCAGGGAGGGGATCTAGAGGAGAACAGAGACGCACATCAAAGTTTCGATCTTCAAACAAGTAGGAACAAAGAAGAGGAAGATGAAGGGGAAGAGGAAGTGAAATATTACTAACAGATAGAAAAGCATGGACGATGTCAGCCTTGATGGAGCTTAGAGGTTTGTCTCTGATCACCACAAAAATCTGCTCTTCCCTCTCCAGACTGATGAAATTTCCGAACCACGACTTCTTTGCCAACCTAAAAAATGAACACGGATGCAAATATATGCTAACAAACACACATAAACACTCTTTTATTAAATACTCATAAACATGTATAGTATCTATTATTGTTATTGTTTCATGGCTGCTAATGTGCAAAGGACACATATTAGGGATGTTGAAATATTTGATTATATACGAGGTTTATCAATGAAAAAAGTACAGAAATGAATCCTGTAAGAGTGTAAATAATACAGCCAATGTAAAACTCGTCTGTTTTCATTTCTGTGTACACGTTCAGGGAAAAGTAGACAAATTTGCTGAAAAACAAACCATTTTTTCTATCTACAAACTAACAAATGATATTGAGGCCCAGTTCAATTCTACCACTTAGCCCTAATTGGGCAGTTTTGAATTTGGTTGTGCTGGTAAACAATGACATAGTTGGGTTGACAAAATTTGGCCGGGTTTGAAAAGTAAATTTTATTTGCAGCTTATTTAACAAAATATAACAGTGTGCTCCTACTCCATTCAGTTAGTAGTGACCACTGCATTGCATAAACAGCGTGGGCCCACCCGCAAGAGGAGGTGAAGGAAAGTTCTGACTCCCCGGACAAATCTGTCTCCCCTCCACGTGCACACACATTAAGCAGTGCCTGCAGGTAAACTCACAGCGGTTTATCACAACACTTTTACCTATCACTTTTTTTCCGGCAATTGATAGCAAGAACAAACATAGAAGCGTTGTCTGATTGATGAGCCGCACCAAATTATGCTCAAAAGAATTGAAAAATTTTACCGTCATGCTTTTTAAAAAAAAAGAACCGCTAAATTTGGCTATCTATAATCCCTAAAAATAACTCGAGTATAGCAGTCCCACAACATACTTTCACATCTGACACTGGAATACCCTGTCAGAAAAGTGCAGTGGCTGGGAATGAGCTTTTTACAGCGTCTGCTATAATGTTAATGTTGTTTTCTTGTGTTTACATGGCCACGGTGTAAATGCACAGTATAGTTACGAGCCTATTGCCACATTAGATCGTTATGATAACCTGATATTGTCTTCTGTGATTTACTGAAGATAAATACCAAAAAAACTAGAATAACTACAGCAGTCGCCATCGTCTGACGTCATATGAAGTAAGAGATCATTATGACATATGATGAGGTGTGCAGGTGTTGTAGTGGTGTCCCATTTCTTAGGGGTGAAATTTGAAGCCCTTCCCTTTCACATTCTGCTTCAAGGGCCAATGAGAAGGGGAAGAGGTAAAAAAATATATAATTGAGATTGGGCCTAAATTTCTATTTTGTATAAACGCAAACTAAGCTATTTTATGTGCTTAAGCATCACAAGCGTTATTATAGGGTTATTCATAACAAATTCTATAATCTACTGAATTCTGAATTCCACTAAATTCAATACTAAATATGCAGTATAAAAATAAATGCCTTTTTTTATATATATATTTCATAAAATAATGTTTAACAGAACAAGGAATTTTTTACAGTATGTCTGATAATATTTTTTCTTCTGGAGAAATTTTTGTTTGTTTTATTTCGGCCAGAATAAAAGCAGTTTTAAACACTATTTTAAGGTCAAAATTATTAGCCCCTTTGAGCTATATTTTTTTTCGACTGTCTACAGAACAAACCATCATTATACAATAACTTGCCTAATTACCCTAACCTGCCTAGTTAACCTAATTAACCTAGTTAAGCCTTTAAATGTCACTTTAAGCTGTATACTAGTATCTTGTCAAATATTATTTACTGTCATCATGCCAAAGATAAAATAAATCAGTTATTAGAAATGAGTTATTAAAACTATTATGTTTAGAAATGTGTTGGAAAAATCTGCTCTCCATTGAACAGAAATTATACAGAAAAAATAAACAGGGGGCTAATAATTCAGGGGGGCTAATAATTCTGACTTCAACTGTATATGCTATATATGTATTTAACTTTAAAAAAAGTTCTTACTTTAAAAATACTAAATACTTACTCTGGGCTGGATTCGGGAGTTAAACTGGACATGTCTTCTGACGTAGGAACTATCGAAACGATAAGATAAATAGTAATAATAAATCAACATTTTGTAATGATAGCAATAATACTTAATAATAGCAATAATCTGCTTGTTAAGCCTGACATCACTTTTTCCAGGTCCAAACAGTTGCAGTTACAGTAAATATTTTTTAAAGATTAGCATCAAATGTTAGACAAGATTATAATACTTTTCATTAACAGATGTTGAGAGAGTTCTTCAAACGAGTACACGCTTGCACCCAGAACAAGTTTCCTTAAGTCAAGACTTTACAAGCAGACAGGAAGTGGACAGACGCGTCTCTCACCCTGTAGCCTCCGGCGGTGGAAGCGCGGCGAGCCCAGCAGGTTGTTCTTGAAGGAGTTGAGGCGCGTCCTCCAGTGGGCTGAACTACTGGCAGCCATTCCACCACTTCCCCCAGGACTAGAGGGCGGGGTGAGGGACAGGGAACCACCACCCACACCACCACCACCTCCTTCAGCCCGCGAGGAGGACGAGGAGGAGGAGGAGGAGGGCGGGGTGGGAGGGGGGTGCTGGGGGTGGTGCACAGGGGTCCCCAGAGGGGTGGGGAGTGGGGAGCCCTGCGGGGTAACCTGCGACACATGGGCAGAGTTAGGATAGATGGTCTTAGTGACAGACTTCAGGACAGAAGGAGCAGGGAAGAAGAAGCGAGGGATGGGGGACAGGAGCGGAGAAGGGGAGGGAGAGGGGGACGGGGGAGTCTGCAGGGGGAGGGACTTCATAGACTGCAGGTGAGGGCGGTCAGAAGCTGCTTTCGAGGGCAGGGTCTGGGTTTTTTGCTCAGGCGCGCGCTGGGACGCCCGGGGTGTGGTGGAACTTCCTGCTTTGGGGTCTTTGGACTGGGTGGCGGAAGCAGAGGTGACTTCAGTTTGGCTGAAAGTGAAAACTGGGCTCTGACAGGTAGGAAGAGAAAGGACAGAGGGATGGAGAGGGAAAGAGGAATGGAGAGATGGACACAGCAATGGTCATGAGCGTTAATGAGAGCTATGGTATATGATCATTAACATTAGAATTTAAACTGTGAAGAGTTAGCAAAATGATTCTCTTTGAGAAGCACGTGAAAGTAGAAATTAGTAGACAGTTGTTAGCTCATTCACTAGAGTGCAAAATGCAAGTTAAAACGAGATAAATATATCTGTGAGTGTGTGTGCATGTGTGTGTGTGTGTTTAGTGTGAATAATGGCTCCAGTATGAGGACAGTATGAGATAGATGAACATAAAAAGAGGAGCTGAATGCAATTCAGCTTTGCTATTGATACCACAATAACAAAAACAAACACAATATGTTTCACCATTGCACACTGAGCACAACATAGAAGTGTTTTACATTGTATACAACATAGATATGGTCAAAAAGGTGTGGGTTACTTACTCGAGGGCTGCTGAGGGGACTGGATGAGAGGCCGGTAGATGCTCCGCTTACAGATCGAGACCTATCAGAAGAGCGACACGTGTCAGTAAAACCGTCCTGATGTACTACAAGGCAGATCAAATCGCAAACTACTGTGATATCATTTGCAAAAAAAGGTGGCGAAATTAATTTAATTCATTTTTTTTTTTTTTTAAATTTAAGCTTTTTTCTTTTTTTAAATACAAAAACAATACAACGGAAACCCACTGGAATAAATATAGGAACCCTAGCAATAAATCAGAAAATAAAAATGTAATTAATTAAAGTGAATAATTAACAAACAAATGGGGGTATTTAGCAATCAAAGCAATCATAATGTTCAGATGTAATTATCAGAGTATGATAAATTGTTCCAATAAATCATTGGCATAGCACTAATCAGTTTTGAGGTAATCCAGAAAAGGTTGCCATACACAGTTTGAAATTGGCGTTGAGACTTTGGTTCCAAAGAGCGTATCCTCTCGAGCTGAATGACTAGATACAATTCTAATTTTATTAGTTTAATCCAATGTGCCCACACCAGTTCTTTTTCATTCTTCATTATGGGTAAAACGAAGTTTGGACCTGAGCAGCAGTTAAGAAAGCATCTGATCATAGCGATCTACATGTTAAATCTCCATTTCAGCAGTCAAGTCACCTCATGTTAATTAATATTGCTCTTTCTATAGTAGACTACAAAAAGGTACCTATTTTAATTTGAATTGCACTTTTTCTACTAAAAAGCAGCTTTTCTATGTTTGTTTATACTAAGAGATTTCTAACCAACAGCCCCAAACCCATAATATTTAAACACCATGGACCAATGGTAGTTTGAAGGTGTTTACCAGCTGAAGCAAACTGGTCTAGAAAGTTTTGGCATGCTGTTTTGAATTTCCTGATCTCCTGATTCTTTCATTTCACTTGAATCAGGACCTTCACCCCTTAAACGATCAACAAAAACACTTCAAGGTGAGATCAAAAGAGACCAAAAAAATATTATTACCAAAACTCTAAGTTTAAAAAATGTTGGGAAAAAATATTATTCTATATCATTAATATTACAGATCAGTTTCTTCTGTTTTGTCTAGAATTATGAGTATCTCACTTGTAAAGAGAACTTTGCTTGATCATTCATGTGCAAAGAACTCAAAATTATGATATTTCTGACTTGAAAGGCACATGAGATGCTGCCGGAGACAAAGTGTCCTCAGCCACGCATCACTGACTATCATTCAGAGGTTAATTTATTCACAACCAACAAAAATAAACACATATAAGATATAAGAAAGATATAAGATAAAAAGATGAAGAAGAACTTGTCAACTAACATGTACCATGAAATATGCCCATTCCTGTTGCCATAAACACTGCCACTGACTGGAACATAGTGCACAAGCACTCTTAACTTACTGTTTACAACTTACAAAGTCACAGACATAGCAGGTGAATAGTGTTTAAGAATAAAGTACTATGTGTTATGAGTCTAATATACACAGAAATGAGGCTTGTTCAATTTTAATGTATAATGAAAGTAGAATTAAATACATACTTTTGCTATTTCAGCAACTTTATATTGGATTGTTCTTGCTTACTGAATAAGTAAGCACAAATGTACAGTAAAATCAACGCACAAATTTACACTAAAATATCATCTGATAAAAAATCTGCACCTGAAGACCCGTTCACACTAAGGATGTTTACTACAAAAATACTTTATTGATAACTGTATGAGCATTCAAACAACACACAACAATGTTCTGTTTATTTTATGTACATGCTGCAGTTTTGTAGTCTGCCACTATAAATGCTTGGGCTCTTAAAAAGCAGGATGGATCCTGATTGGCTGTCATTGTTTTTTAGCATTTATCATCATGTCTTTTAAAAGTGTCTTCAATGAAATTGTATTATTGTTTCTGTGTCATTATCACTACAGCTGCAAACTCTAAAGAGCTTAACTTTATGTGTAACTATGTACAGTAGAAGTCAACGTTATTAGCTGTCCTGTCACATTTAAATTATTTTTCACATTTTCCTCAAGTGCTGTTTAATGGAAGGTTTTTTAACTTAATTGTTTTAATAACTAATTTCTATTATCTTTGACATAATAACAGTACATAATATTTTTTAACCCAGGCTCATTCTGAAAATGTACCGCTATATTGACCTTATTCTACAATGCGGAAGTGTGTTCATTTTTGCAATTGTTTTAGAACTTCCGATTTAGTTGCCTATTGGAGAAATGACTAGGAATAATAAAAGGTAAAAAACGGTCAAACTACTTGCTCTACAAACAAGTAGGTCCATGACTATACAGACAAAGCAGAATAATATAATAACAAAATATCAGTTTGCAAAATCAAGCAGCGTAAAATTGAATGGAAGTGAATGGGACCGGAAGTGTCGAGCCAAAAAGATTTAAATGGCTGCGCCTGCTCGTACGCGAAGAATAAGGTCAATACGTTTCTGGAGACTGTGAAATACGTCCCAGGAGCTACGTTTTTTTGCAGCTTTTGTTTTCGTGACTCCACCAGAGGCCACTGAGTAAGAATTTGAGATCTCAAATTTTTCTCGGAAGAGCTATTTGCACCTGCACTTCTCACATAAATGCATCAGAGGCCGCTGTTGACTGACTGACTAACTGATTGACTGTCCAACCGACCGATCCCCCACCCCCTTCCCTAAACCCAACCAACAGTATTTTCAAAGCACCAATTGACCTGCCTACCCCCTTCCCTTAACCCAACCACAGTGTTTTGAAAAGCAATACAGAAAAAGAAAAGTCCTTGCCTTATTTTTTAGCCAATTCTCACCCTGTTATTTACTTGTTTATTTAATGTTTTAGCTTTTTTTTTTTTCATCTTACCTGCTTTCTAAAACCATTATTTGCTGGACTCGTAGCCTGTTGTCATGGTAAACTCCGCTCTGATTCTCAAATCCTCTGACCTACTCGACAAGTCACTGGACAAACTGGTAACAGCAGTAAAGCCCTCCAGATGGAGGTAAGTGGTCAGAAAGTAAGTGCGAAAAGGAACAGCGTCATACCGCCCCGTAGTGTTCATTTTAAAGACGAATGCAGCCATACGTACTTCTGGCTACAAAATTCGCAATCTCCAGAAATGTATACCGGGCTACATTTTCAGAATGAGCCTATGTTGAATATTTTACTTCTTATTTTGCAAGAAATTAGTGTTCAGATTTTAGTGAATTTTAAAGGCTTAACTAGGTTTTTTCAGTAGCCAATTAGAAAAAGCGTTTTTAAGTGAAGTTTATTTATAAACTAATTTCAAGAGGATCACGTTCTTATGATTGATCACAGCTGGACCCACATTAGCTAAAACACGACTCTCCAATCAGACGATTCCTAAGTCATGATAAATAACCATAGTCTTCATACCACAGTTATCTTCATCTTGAAGAATCCCCCATCCTCCCCTTCTTCTCCCACTTTTTTTTTCTTAGATTGGGCGGCATGGTGGCTCAGTAGTTAGCACTGTTGCCTCACAGCAAGAACGTCGCTGCTCGAGGATCTTTTGATCTCAGGGCTCTCTCCCAGGACAGCATGCCAAACAAGCTTATAATCAATCATCAGCTAAGTGTAAACTCTTGAATAAAGCTAATAATATTCAAAATTATTTTAAAAAAATTTAATTAAAAAACTGCTTTCATTCCAGCCAAACTAAACTTTCTCAAGACAAAAAAGATAGGAAATATTGTAAAAATGTCCATTCTTTGGTCAACATCACTACGGAGTTATACGGAAAATATCAATAATAATTTCACTGGAGGGCTAATAATTTTGGCCTCGACTGTATAACTGACATTTCGTTTATCATCCTCTGTATGAACTAGTCTTTAAGGATTTACCTGCACATTTTTTGGAAGGCACATGAACAAAGGACACATGTGGTACGTCAAGCTTGACTTCAGATGAAGGTTAAGACAGAGTAATCATGAAGAGTTTGCGTGTACCTCTGGCTGTGTGCAGAGGTATCCAGTGCTCTGCGGGGGGGTGTTGGAGAGCCCTGCTCTGTCACACTCAGTACCTCCAGACTCTTTCTCTCCGGCCGACAGCGCCCATGACGAGTCAACATGGGCGAGTCCACCCGCTTACGGGGAGGATCTGATCACACAATCACAACAACACACAAACACCCACTGTAACACAGACATCTGCGCTTCGTGATGTCAAATCACACACAAACCTTACTATATCCAAGCTGGAATAAGGTTTGGTTTTATATATATCACAATATATAAAATACACAGCTGCAATGCAGGAGGAATTATCTCTATTACAGTGTTTAGAGGGAAATTAGCATAGAAGCTGAAAAAGAAGACCTTTTCAATGAGAGACGGAGAGCTTCTAAGCAAATAGGGTAAACATTACCTGCAAACAACATTTGCTGTATGACAGATGAAACATGGCATGACAGTGAAATGATAGACAGTAAGGCAACAGGGCTGCATGATTTGGTTTAATAAATAAGAGAAATCTGCATCTTGTTAGATTTGCAAACTGCAATTTGTGTCCTGTTTACACCTGTTATTAAGATTAGAGTTGCACGATATATCATTTAATCATTAATATCGCAATGTGTGAATCTGCAACAGTCACATCACAAAATCTTTCATTTGGGATTATTATTAACCATGAACCACAGTTCAGAAGACATGTGATTTTTGTTGTCATTGCAAAGTTTAACTTTAATATAATAAGGTTTTTGTTTTTATGTTTTTAAGCTCTGGGACTGTAAGATTTAAAGCAAACTTAGGCACAAGAAATTATAATTCGATGCTTTAACAAAATTTTTGTGTTTATTTATACAATGAAGACTGAGGTTTTATATTACATTTAATTATTGAATTTCTTTTGTTCAGTACTGTTGGACTATAACTATAAAGCGTTGTTTTTTTCCATTTTATTTTTTGATCTATTATTTTCATGTGTATAAAACATTTTTTGCCAATTTTTTTGTATAATTTTGCGCATTTTATGCAAATGCACTCCCTGTAAAAAGATCTGTTTGTGTGAAATTATGATTTTTTTGCAAATAGAGTAATCTTGTGAAATTATGTTCATATTGCAGTACACATTGCAGAAAAACAAAACATTGCAATGTCAGTTTTTTCCAGTATCTTGCAGCCCTAATTAGGATGAATTAAACTGAACTGAATCAGTTCTAATCTAACTACACCAACATTCTACCACTGATCTGCTGACTGACCGATATGCTGAATATGTTTCATCATCTGAAATATGGTTATGGCTTTGCATTTATATTTTTTCTCTTCATCTATGTAAGGTGGCTTTGACACAGCCTACACTGTAAAAGCACTACAGTAAAAAGATGACTTGAAAGTAAACAGCAACATTCATAGACATACACCTGCATAGGCCAAGACCACAGGTGTCAAACTAGCTCCTGGAGGGCCGCAACTCTGCACAGTTTAGCTTTAACCCTAATTAAACACACCTGATCAAACTAATTGAGACCTTCAGGCTTGTTTTAAACCTCCAGGTAAGTGTGCTGAAGCAGGGTTGGAACTAAACTGTGCAGGGCTAAGGCCCTCCAGGAACTGAGTTTGACACTAGACTCTCATCAAAAAATGGTCCAAAGTGGAAAAAAGAGTGACAATAGTACCGTGTTTCCCTCGTCTATCTTTGATCTAACAACACACATGTTGGTCAAACTTTAGAATAAGGTTTCAATAGTTAATGTATTTACTAAAATGAACTAAATATGAACAATATTTGTACAGCATTTATTAAACATAGTTCAACATTCACTAATGCATTATTAAAATACATGAGCTAACAATGAACAACTGTATTTTCATTAACTAACGTTATCAAGCAAGAACAACAACTGTAAAGGACGTATATTTTCATTTTTTCTTCATGTTACTAAATACATAAACTAACATTAACTAACACAATCTTATTCTAAAGTGTTGACCACATCTTAATACCAGATGTAAACGTGACTAAAAACCTACAAAATAACAAGCAATGACTTTTTAAATTCACATTTGGCCACATATATGTGACCACGGACCACAAAACCAGTCAGATTTTTCAAAATTGGGATTTAAACATCTTCTAAAAACTGATTAATAATCTTTCCATTGGTATTTGGTTTCTTATGGAATATGAAAAAGCTTTAAATGAGATACAACCATTTGAAAATCTAAAATGTGAGGGCGCAAAAATCTAAATATTGACAAAATCTCCTTTATAGTTCTTAGTAAAGTATATTACAAAACAAAAGTTATGTTTTAATATTTTTACAATAGGAAATTTACAACATGTCTTCATTTAACATGATCTTTACATAATAATCTTATGATTTTTGGCCCTAATTTGGACCCAGACAGTATATTGTTGTTAAGGGTCATATATATCAAAATGACCAAACTAGACTTCTTTCAGTGTTCACTATTAATGTATGCGTAGTTCTTATCAATACCATTATTATGTTTTTATTTTATAAAGTAATAGTAAGTTGCAATAAGGCATTTCCCACATAATGTTTTTACTTTTTATTTTTTTCTGTTCTTACTCACAAGATTTTATTTTGGTGGAAAAACCTGCATATAATGTTATTTACATCAATATGAGTGTAAACAATGTTTCATTTATAATGTATTTCAAAATTATTATGCAGCCCCGTTGGTGAGAGACATTACTTTGACATAATAAGCATTATAAAAAAAGAAATGTAATGCAAGTATTGTGAAAAACTGTGAGCGTCAATACCAGAATGACAGCTTTTGACTCATATGATCTACAAGCATAAAAAAAGATCCTGCTCTTTTCCAAAAACCAGCAGCACCTGTTCTCCCCCTCACTACACTGTCCTAGCAAGCACATGCTCCGACTCCACTCTCAAGCTCCTAATGCTGATGATCCTCCACCTTGAAGTCTGTTTTTAGTCTCCGGCTGGTCTTGATCTGTTTATTTTGGGGAACGAGCCCTCAATATGTTACATTTACAAATCACTGACGTTTGCCTTAGAGCCCTTTAATGAAACTGGCTTACTTTCAGACCTAAAGCACCAGCAGGCTTTATAGGTTACTGGCTATTCTCCTGGCATTCAGTGAATAGCTTTGAACACGACGGCAACACGCAGCCCTAAACCACAAAACTCACTCACCAACGTCATTTCTGGGAGGAAGATGCTCATCTTCATAACTAGGGTAGCGCTCCTTTCTGTCCAACAGAAGGTAGTAGATCAGCTTCTCCTGGTTTTCTCTAAAAACGGATACCAGAAAATATGAGTGAGTTTCACTGTATCATCAAAATCATTCTTTAAAGCATCTTCTTTAAAGTTTCACTGACAAAAATAAATCCCACAGGAGTGGAATGAGTAAATAACAAGATTGTTTGTACTGGGTCACAAATACTGCAGTAAATTATCAGTGATAAATCATTTTCTGACAACTTAGATTATTCTATAAATATTTCAGTGATCTCACTGTATCTATCAGCAGTTAAAAACACGAATGCACGACTCATTTGATGAAATTGGTCAAAAGAGGTTTGCAAAACAGTCACATTATAGTTTGTTTCATTCAGACAGTTCACGCTTGCACACAATTTTTTAATGCTGTGTCTCTCATCAAACTAATGGGATGTTTTTTAAAACAGAAAATAAAATGAGTGCATGATGAAGTGGATATTTGCCTACAATCCATTTTAGGAAACAAACTTGGAAACGTATTCTACCGTGTCAGCGATGAAGCAGATCTTAAATGCACACACAGCTTTTGAAACACTCTGTACTGCACATAAAGACAATTTATATCTAAACAACCATAACAGTCCTATAAAAAGAGCATCAAAATATGTGGGCACTTATTTGTACTGATGAATTGCTAAAAAAAATGCCACTAGTAAATGAAACAAAACAAATATTAGGTGAACTATGACTTTAAGGTTAGTGTAATCCTGTTTGCTTAATGTTGAGTCTGAAATGTCTCAGACTCACTCTTCACATTGCAGGTCTCTGGTCAGCTTGACTCGGTCTCTGAAGCAGCCCAGGGAATGCATGCTCTCCAGGACATCGGGGTCCAGATCTGTGAGAGACAGAATCCTTTTCACGCACACACGCCTCGGCGGCGGCTGCTCTGGACACGGCTCATTCCTGCCCCCTCTGAGAAACACAGACATGTATGGAGTCAATCCAGGGCCATATATATTTGCAAAATAAAAGAAAGATTTGCAAATAAAAAAATGTATTGAGCAAAAATAAATAAATAAATGCAAATTTCCAAAAATCACAAAGCGAAAATGAATTTTTGAGAAATAAAAATGAAATTTGCAAAAACAAAAATAACTGCAAATGAAAATCAAGCATTGCAAAAAAACAAGGGGCGGAGTCAAGGGAACTTGGTCATTTACGGAAGGCCCAGACCTGCCTCTATTTAAGCGACATCATCACTTGGAGACACAGTATGGTCCAGGCCTGCCGTAAATGCCCAGGTTTCCTTGACTCCACCCCCTTGTCAAATCAGGGCGCAGAATCGTGAAGTGCAATGTGAAAACAGCATCGCAACGGTTAACTAAATAGCAAATTAAAATGAGCATTGCAATAGACTGGACGAATTTTGTAAAGGCAATGCTATAAAAACTGTTTTGCAAATATATAGTTTTTTTTTTAAATTGAAAATGTTTTAGCTTTTTTGCACTGCTTGATTTTTATTTGCTGTTCTTTTTTTGTTGGCAAATTTATTTTTATTCCCCAAAACTTAATTTTCCCTTTGTAGTTTTTTTTTTTTTTTTTTAGCAAAACTCATTTTTATTTCTCAAAAATTAATTTTCACTTTGCTATTTTTGGAGATTTGCATTTATTTATTTATTTATTTTGCTCAATACTTTATTTTTTGTTTACAAAACTTTTTTTTGTTTTGCAGTATTTATGGCCCTAGTTTGACTCCATAGACATGGGTTTATTATATAAACAAAACAGCATAAAGTTTTAAAAAAGGAAAGATTGAATAAATAATGACAGAAATCTTCAAGTATGAATAGTTTTACTTACTGATACCAGGGGTGCTTTTGTATTTCTTCCAACTGGGAAAAGAAAAAAAGGCACATTGCATTGCATTAAGAGATAAATTATTTTATGCAAAAGAAGAATGTTTTAAATTAAAAGGGATTTTAAAGACATATAAAATGTTATAACAGATGATATTGTAAAACATGATATCCTTCTGAACTCTCTATAAAAAAAGATCAGCAGGGTTTCACAAAAACATTAGGCAACACAACCATTTTGAACACTAATAATTATCCAAAATGTTTCTTCGGTTGCAAATCAGACATTAAAAATTCAGCTTTGACATCACAGGAACAGGAATGTTAATATACATTTTTGCCCTCCTGTGAAATTTTAATTCATTTTTATATGGTTTAACAGAGCATTTAATCATCACAGCATTTCCAAATAATATTTTTAAGTCTTATTTCGTTAAGGAAGGCTGGAATAAAAGCAGTTTCACATTTTTTTACATAATTTTAGGGTCAATATTATTAGCCCTTTAAAGATTTAATTTTTTCGATTAGTTACAAAACAAACCATTGTTGTCCAATGACTTAATTCACCTAACTTGCCTGGTTAACCTAATTAATCTAGTTAGGGCTTTAAATGGCACTTTAAGTTCAATACTAGTATCTTGCAAAATAACTAGTAAAATATGTATATAAATGTGTTGAAAAAATGTTTTACTCCATTAAACAGCACTTGGGAAATATTTGACAAGGAATTCAAATTTTACAGAAGGGCTGATCATTTATATAAATAACTATATATTAGATATATCATTTTGAACTGTGAAAATATTTCATTTATTGTTTATAACAGCCTCCTACTAACCTCAAACTTATAAACAGCAGTGTAAATATATAATATCCAATCCATTTAAACATAACAGTTTTTTTTTCTTGTTTTGTGTTGCATACCGTGAGGCGCTTCTCAGCGTTGACCTCAATCATGCCACGAAGCAGAGCCTGACAATCTGGAGGAATGAAGTGAGGCATGTGAAATACTCCACTCTTCACTTTCTCCAGCAGCTGACGCAGGTTATCATGGTCAAAGGGCAACGCTCCCTGTAAAGTGAGATGATACAATTCACACCTTTCTGAGAGCAGACAAGAGCATCCAGCCTGTGATATCTATATAATCAATGACCATCTTGTGACAAAAAACTCTCATTTCCACAGCCACTTATGTTTTAATAAGTTGCTATGGACATATAAGAAAGATATTAAAATGCTGAAAAAGGCTAGGTGATAAAATGATAACGATATTAGAAAGATATAATTATTCCTTGATAAAATTATAACAAGAAGAGTTCCATCATAAAAAATTAGCATTATTCTCAGCCTCCTTTGTTTATGTTGAGTTATTTCACTTTGAAGACCATGAAAAGAACTTTGCAATAAAAATTAAATTACTGAACCTACACACAGGAACCTGATAAAAATGAATCAGACAGCATTTAGAGGTTTTTGTATCTAAACTCTTCACATGTTTAATATGAAGTTTATCCTTTAAAGTAGAACAGAACTAAACACCTCACATACTAAGAAGCAATGTGCAAGTTTAGGTTTGTTTACATGCAGAATGTTCTCACATCAATCATGTGGCTACTTCCAAAAACAACTTGAATTAAGCGAAGAACATAAATGTCTTTGTTATTTATCGTGAAGCCAGATGAAACAGCACTTGTGTTCTGACAACGAAACTGACAAACAAAAACTGGCAATCAGGATAAACAAGATTATTCCATAAATCTACCATGAATTCACTGTAGTACCAGTAACTGCAATATGATTTTTGTGGCAGTATTGGGAGATTTGAATTTTATTCTTGAATTAATGTAGAACCCTATTAGATGAGTAATGAAATATAATTACAGTAATTGTTGTTATTAAGCTACAGAATTTGTGTATTTGTATTTATACTTAATGTGTTCAGGCTTGTGTTTTGTCACAGAATCCACATCGATACATTTTAATATGGTAATGAGTTGATATATGTATGATTATATATGAATTATATTATATATATGAAATATATGATGTTATAGATTAGGCATGGGACAATAACCAGTTTCAAGGTTTACCGCGGTTTGGAAAAGTTGGAAAATATTTTCTGTTTTACCGTTCCTAAGGTATATGTAAGGTTTTTTATGTGTTTTTTAAAATCTGTTATAAAGAAATCTGTTTTTGAAACTAATTAAGAGAGCAGAAGTCAATGATTTATTTTATTTATTCAGCCTGACATGTTTACTGTTCCAAAATAATAAAAATGTTTCCTAAAGTAAAATAGATTTTGTTTAATGGGGGGAAAAGTTTGAGTGTTTTACCCAGACATTTAAAAAGAATATATTTTAGAGCAGTAATCACAATACCGTGAAATTTTTATCCAAGGTTATCAAACCGTAAGAAACTTATACCGGCCCATGCCTATTATAGATGACCATGTGTCTTTTTAACTAAATTAAAATCAGAATTTTTGAATACAGTTCTCCAGTTTTAACAAAGTAACAATTTACCAACACTCATATTACTGTAATTACAATGCAGCTTTAAAAATAGAAATGTTTAATACTTTTCATTACATTTCATGGAGCTTTTTCTGCACTCATTTCTTTCAACCTGCATTCACTATTGTAAATGTTTTGCTTTCTTTTAGGTGGTTGGCTAAGTATAAATAATCAGTTGCATGATTTCTATTCAGTCAAATAGCATGTAGAGATATACTGTAAGAGGTTGTACTGATATGTTTTTTCTCACTTGGCAACCTGTTTTATATCACATGAATAAGATGGCCCCTTGAATTACTTTAGAAGAGTAGAACCTTTGGTATTTTTTATTATTTTCTGTTCTTTTATATTTAAGAGTAAAATATTCTTTACATAATATTATTATTTTTTTTATTTTATTTTAATATTATTCATATATATTTATAGCACATAAAAGTATTTGTGTGTGACTAGTTTTGTTTGTTCGTTGTTTAAAATAAAAAGTGTATCAAGTGCATGTATCATATCTAATGTGTTCAGTAAAAACACCTTTGAGTAAAAAAAATAGCATATAGAAAAGTTGCATCTGCCAACCTCAAGACACAAACGTTTTTATAAATGCAGTATTCATGTGGAAAAATTAAGTGTCCATGAAGACGCAAAATCATTAGATGCAATGACCAAAAGATGTCGACTGTATGATGACTGAAATGACCAAATGGCCTTAGACAATAACTAAATGCAACTACAGAACGTTACGTTTTCAAATACATGAGCAAACTGCATGTATTCCATCAGTGTTTCATAAAGTTGGTTTGCATTGCCAACTGTTGGACACTCGTAGTTTGTTTGTCAGGTTTCAAAGTGCAAATCTTAAGCATTAAAAGGGGACCTATTATTTGTGCCTTACTGTGTGTTGCAAAGATTTTGCTTTCCATGTAAACACATTAACTTGCTCATTATAGGTGCATGTGTATATAGCAAGAATGTTTTTTCAGTACTCTTCCCAACATGATAATTATCAATACTGACTTATACAAAAATATTTTTGTGAAAAAAATTTGGGCCATATCACCCAGCCCATATGGATATAAGATGCAGCAAGCTTCTTACCACCAACAGAGCAAAGAGTATAACCCCACAACTCCATACATCTGCTCGACGTCCATCATATTTCTCTCCCTGTGATTTAAAAAAAAACACTAAGCACATACAACCACAGACTACTTCATAAGATCTGAATCTCTATCAAAAGCATAAGGTGCTTATGTTATGAGAGGTTTGTCCTTACCCTGATAACCTCAGGACATGCATAATGGGGTGATCTGTAGATTCATAACACAGAGCATTAATACTTCATCCTCATTAACACGGTATTAAAAGCACAAACACATAAACTACCGACCCGCAGCTGGTCTCCAGCAGACTGTCCCCAACCTGTAGGGAGGCCATGCCAAAGTCAGCGATCCTGATATTATTCTTCTCATCCAGAAGGAGGTTTTCAGGTTTAAGATCTCTGTGACTGGTACAGAAAAGATTGTTTTTGACAATTTCTCATGTTACACAGTCAGAACAAAGCACAAGCATAAATCAGAAATTATGTGATATGAAATAAATAAGCAAATAAAAAATAATCTATCATCACTTTTGTTCAAAGGTTTAGGGTTAAGCATTTTTTTCTTTATAGGCCACACCTCATATAAAAAAAACCTGGATTGTTACTGTGGGTTATTACATTTATGATTTTAAAAAATAATTCTAAAAATATATACTGTAATCAGTGTCAAGGAAGTTACCATATGTGGTTCCTTGCATGATAAAAGGTTAGAAAAGTCTATTTTGCTCTCCTATGTCACATTACTTGATACACGGGGAATAATGCAATAAAAATTGTGATATTTGTTATTTTAAATAACTTTTTCTATTTTTATTTATTTTAAAATGTATTAAAATGTTTTACTAATATGTGTTAAATTTATCATTTTTCATCTATTCAATTTCTTTAAAATAACAATTAATCCAGTCTTTATTGTCACGTGGCCCTTCAGATATTAATATAGAGAAATCTGATTTAGTGTTCAAGAAAATTCAGATTAACAGGTTGAATACATATGTGCTGCTTAATATTTTAGTGAAAACTGTGATACATTTTTCAGGATTTTTGATGAATATAAAGCTCTTAAGAAGAATATTTATTTGAAACAGAAATCTTAAAGAACATTATAAACATCTATACTGCCCCTTTTGTTCACATTATTGCATGCTAAACAAAAGTATTAGCTTGTTTAAAGAAGAAAACTATAAATATAACTACAGTTAAAGTCAGAATTATTAACTTCTTTTTTAAATACTTTCAAAATGGTGTTTAACAAAGCATGGAAATTGTCACAGTATGTCTGATAATATTTTTTCTTCTGTAGAAAGTCTTATTTGTTTTATTTCAGCTAAAACAAAAGCAGTTTTTAATTTTTCAAAAACCATTTTATGATCAAAATTATTAGTCCTGTTTAGCTATATATTTTTTTGATAGTCTACAGAACAAACCATTATTATATAATAACTTGCCTAATTACCCTAACTTGCCTAGTTAACCTACTTAACCTAGTTAAGCCTTTAAATGTCACTTTAAGCTGTATAGAAGTGTCTTGAAAAATATCTAGTCAAATATTATTTACTGTCATCATGCCAAAGATAAAATAAATCAGTAATTAGAAATAAGTTATTAAAACTATTATGATTAGAAATGTGCTGAAAAAATCTTCTCTCTGTTAAACAGAAATTGGGGGAAAAAATAAATGTACAAATAAATGGGGGGGGGGGGGTTAATAGCTTCAACTGTATATGTAACTATTGCCACTATACGGCAGTGTATTCTGCACATAATAAAGCAAGTCAACTCTGCTTTTGTCAAATGGCCTCATATTTTTTTCTCAACATGCATCCACATCTTCTTTAAATTTCAATGCTTGCCACAAATAATGTAATAATGTGTGTAAATAATAAATAAATAAAGAAGCATTTACCATATAGAGTGACTGTGACAGAAATCCAAGGCAGATATGATTTGTCTGAAGAACTTTCGTGCCTCTTTAGGGGTCAATCTGCCTTTCTTAACCAGGTAGTCGAATAACTCCCCACCAGATACATGTTCCAGCACTAAATACCTGAGAAAAGGAGACAATTATAAAACACATGCATGCAAATAGAAGCATAGGAAATATTACACACAAGCACACCTCCAGAGAATGCAGCAGGGTGTAAGTCTAGAGAAGAGACAAGAGAGGACAAGACAAGACAAGGCCAGGCATGCTTTAGATGTGTGCAGAAACAGAGCAGTACTTACAGATATTTGTTATTCTCGTACACATCATACAGTTTTAGGACATGAGGGTGCTCTATTAGTTTAAGAATAGCTATCTCTCTCTCCACCTGCAGAAACAGGGAGAGCGGGGAACATCGAATGAGAGTTGAATAGAGAAAAAGGAACAATTTGATGTAGGCAAACACCAAGGAAAGACGATTTCTCTGAATTAGAAGTGAAATCAAATGTATTGACATGTATCTGACAAGCAACAGTAGACATGAACAATAATGTCTTAGCAAGGGGAGTCTTTAGTGCAGAACATTAGGGACAGATGCAGAATAAACTGGTTAATAAAGCAGTTGGAGTTTTGCAGCTGCTGTGTTTTTTAAGGATCTTCTGTAAATAAGAAAGTGCTGCGTAAGCGCAAGAGGATTGAGAAAAACTACAACTTTCAGATGTTTTAGTTGTAAATTCGCTGTGTGCCAACTTACTTTCATAAGAACAGACTCTGATAGCTTTTCTCTGTTAACTATCTTTATGGCCACCTTCTGTGTTGTGATACAGTGAACTCCTAACTTCACCAGACCTGCAAGAGAAGCACAGATGGTCACCTTTCATTAGATGCTTATGTCAAATCAGATGGGAACTTAAAATATACATCTGCAATGTTCAGACTGCACATCAGTATGCAATCAATGTGCATTTACAAACTTGTACATGAAATGAAAAACAATATTGACTCATGCACACTTTAAAAATATATATCAGAAAAAAACACCAGTGCATATTGTTGTAGACAATAATATATATCGTTAATGGGCACCCTCTTTCAGTTGCCAAAAATAATCAATCTCTTAATGTAGATCTATATCAATCTAGTGTACATTCACATTTCATTTAGTATGTATTGGCAAACATGATGAGGCATTTCAGAACAGTCATGGTTATTCCTTAAACATATATAATAATATACGTAATATACGTAATATATAGTAATATACGTATTATTGGTAATACTGACTAGATTTACTATATAATCCAGTTCAAGTCAAAATTATTTGCCTTCCTGTGAAATTTTATTCCTTTTTCTAATATTTCCCAAGTGCTGTTTAATAGAAAGATTTAGTCTTTTCCATGACGCTACATAAAATGTACTACTTTTTTTGCAAGATACTAATATACAGTTTAAATTTGGTTTCACCAGCATGGACCACGCCACACTTTGAGCTAGACTTTATTGTAGGGATGTAGGGATGAAAGGAATGGTAAGGGAACAGTTGGATGAAGGGGAAGGGAAGTTGGAGGATAAACAGTGAACAGGTAGGTAGGTTGATCGAATGTCCTATGATAATGCCCAGAGACTCAGAGTAGGGGTACCGTCTCTGTAATATTTTCAACCTGGGAGGGAAGAGAGGGTTATAGGATTGGGAATGGGAAGTGAAAAAATAGAGGGAGGGAGTGTGGGTTCGAGCGAATGTGAAGAACGGTGCTAGAGGTAGGGCTGGGTGGTTAATCGATAAGTAATCAAAATCGACATTCAGAATCTTTATTCGATCTTATTTTTCCAGGCCAATTTTTTCAATTACTTTCTCTGCCATGTGTGGAGTCACTCTGTTAAGGCTGAATTATACTTATTATATTATGATTTATTCTTATTATATTATTATGACATTATACTTCTGACAAGGGCACGTGTACAGTCTAGCGCAGCCTTCGGATACCCGCGAAATGCGTGTTTTAATTTCAGTTGTTCAGCGTTGATGTTCAATAAATAATCAAAGATAGTAGATAGTTTGTGTTTACTTTAATTATTTTAAAATCAAGTAATGCAGCCTTCATTCAAAAATCTCTCACTTGTAATATGTGAGTATATTTACTGTACAAAACCTGTCAGTGAACTATGAGGGCAAAAACATTAAATAAATTAATAAAATAAACGTTCATTAATTGTAATCGAGTTAAAATATTCAATTAATGGAGATTTTGATTTTAGGCCAAATCGCCCAGCCCTAGCCAGAGGACTGGTCTGCCTTAAATAAGTTTTTAGGGAGTAGGTGAAGGAGACAAAGTGAGGCGTGGTTCCTTTGTTAACAAGTTAACTCCATTAATTAGGCAAGTCATTGGACAACAGTGGTTTGTTTTGCAGCCAATTGACAACAAATCTTTATGGGGCTAATGATATTGACACACAAAAAAATTTAACTAAAAACTACAATGCAAAAAAAGTTGACTCAAAATTTTTAGACAACCAGCTTCAGGACATTTTTGAGTTTCCTCAACTTAAATCAAGTCAAGTGGAGTAGTTGGGCTGTAAGTTTAGTCAACTCAAAAAAGCTGTGCAGCAAGTTGTCTTACAATTTAGAGTTGAGCCAACCTTTTTACAATGGATTTAAAAAAAAATTATAACAGTTCAAAAATAATAGGAAATGCAAGTGAAAATGTCATTATTGTGTTAAACATCACTTGGAATTTTTTTAAATAATAAAAAATGTCATATGATGGCTAATAATAATATGGTGTGTATTCAAGGTGTTACTCATTTATTTGGACTATAGCAGCATACTAGTCATTACCTATAACAATGTAAAATAAGTCATTTTTGCTGGTGTAAAATGAAACATTAAACAAATTAGATACATATAAACCTAGAATAATATTAATTATCACTAGAACTACTATAACCTTTTGAACAGTTTCCAGCACATCTGGAATAGGCTCTAGCATCATTGGAGAAACATCCCAGCAAGCATTTTTTGTTTTTAATAGATGTCTAATAGATGTCTAAACATAGCTGTCTTTGCTAAAACAAGGTTAAATTTGGGCTGTCGGTGAACATCTAATAAACGTCTAAGAATAGGCTAAAATTAGACTAATCATCAAATAAACAGAAATGAATGACTACACATATAAAGTCTGTCTAATCTGTCTATTTGACGACTGGTCTAGTTTTAGGCTATTCTTAGATGTCTATTAGATTTTCACTGTCAGCCCAAGTTTAGCCTTGTTTTAGCCAAGCTGTCTACGTTTAGATGTCTATTAGACGTCTATTAAACACTAAATTATTTGCTGGGATTTTATTCAGCATTATTACAGTTATTCAATTTGCAGATTCCCATAGATTTTATAGGCAAAATCTGCAATTTGATACAAATAACAATGAAGTATCTAAAGAATTATTAAAGCAAAAGAACAAGTTTAGTAACAAAAGTTTGAATTGATTGAACTTATAGTGTAGTCCTTGGATAAATAAAGTTAGCAGGGTACTAAGTACTACAAACATAAATAGATACAGTTGAGTATCTGTCTTTACAGTCTTAAGATATAAAAACACAACAGCTTGCAGTCACATTTAAGCTTTGAAGCAGTATGAATCACTGCCACATATATGACTCAAAAACAAAACGCCAGAAAGATGAAATAATCATCCTCCCTCAAACGCTGCCCTTATGCTGTCACTTGCCTCCGTGCCTCATTTCATTTCATCAGCTGAAATACCCCTGCACACACATTAACCGCTTTGCTTATTGCCGAATCCACCTTTCAATAGATTAATTCTTTAATGAGACGTGCGAAGTAGAGCAGAATTTATTCCAATGCATTAACTGAGTGCTAATATCCCGCAGAGGAAATGCTCTTACCTGTCTGGCCCTTCCCCAGCGTCTTTTCCAGTCGGTAGGGCCCGACGTACTGAGCTGACTGACTCCCCGACAGCTCCTTACTGGACATTGCGTTCGACCGCGGGTTTGTGTCACAATATAAAGGGGGTAAATCAGTGTATTTTCACAATGTATCCACTGGTGTCTGTCCTGCTCACGTAATAGCTCCGCCGTACAGACATCACAGACGGTGAGCGATGATGACACAGGGATGCTGAGGCGTGATGTCAGTGCCGTGGCCTACTCCCAAACATCTGCCGTCTCCTTAAAGTTCCGCTAATGCATCTTCAGATAAATAAATCAGAGATTAAAAGTGGTTGTGTGTCCGGCCGAGCATTTACGTCTATAGCTGTTATTGCGAACTGCGCGGCCTGTGGGGTCTGTTGAGGGGACACGACCAGATCTGTCAGCATATGGGCTGATACTATAGGACTACATCAGATAATAGCTGTGAAATGAGGATGGAGACTAAAGACTGATTAAGATAGCAGGGATATTGGGAAGTCTGCTCGAATCATCAGTTCATTCTCACCGGTAATGTTATCTTTTTGAATATATTCATGGAAGTGGAAGTGACCTATTTATTAAAAACTTGGCCACATCTATCCTGCGAAAGAGCCGCACATCCGGTCTGTTACACCTTGCGCGTATTATTCTGACTGCGCTTCGGTGTCTCCTTCACTCCTCAAAGTGTTTTTGTCTGATTTGGATCAATCTGAGGACGTGAAAGAGGAGCGTCCCGTGCCCGTCATATAAACTAAGGTATCTTCCAGGCCTCACATCCGGCAATATGGGGGAATTGTACGGGAGAAAACAGCCACCCTTTCGCGAAAGAAAGCCTCAGTGTCTTCCGTCACATGAATCCGCCAGTGAATCCGCCGCGCGCGTGCCAAGTGTGCATTGCGCTATTGTCAGCTATGGTGTCGGCGCAGAAATCCCGTGCTTTATTCGTTACGGAATACATTCCTGGTCAAAAAACAAGCATCTTTAACTAGCGTAGGAGCCTCCTCTCCCCCTCCCTCTCCAGCTCGCTATGTGCACATCACAGCATCTCCTCTCGCTCTCCTCCCGTCACCTCGGCTACCGCGCGGCCACTCATTTTCTCCGCGCCGCGTTACGGTCGCTTGAAAACGCCTGGTGTTAATCCGTGCGCTTCGGGTGCCTTGCGACCGCAAGAGTAGCAGTCCCTCTGTCAGTGGGGCCTTTCTCTGTTTTCTAGCTCTCACTCTCCCTGTATTCCTTCTCCCCATCCGACACGAGCAGCATCAGCATCCGGGTTCTGCGCCGCTTGCGTCCCCTCCCTTACGCGATTCCCATCGAACATGCTCGTCACAGACCCCCACCCCATTTCCGCCCGACAGCACGTCCCTCACATCACTGGAACTATTACTGCCAATGGACGCATCTGACAGATTTGTACAGATACCTTTCCACATCATTTTTTCTCATAATATTTGTGGACTGGCTGTCCCATCTGCCTAATTATTTCCTGTCTTTCTGTTTATTAAAGTTGATTTATTCTATTTACTTAATTTTTTCTATATTTTTCTTCTTCAGAAAAGGGCACTACTGTAGCTTTGCAGGAATATACAGGCCTGTAGTCAGCCAGGTAAAAGGGGTGAACCTTTTTGCAGTTTTTACCTCCTTTTCTATTTAATCATGAGAATTAAATACTGCATTTTAGTGACATTTTAAGCACTATTTTTTAGCAGAATTGTCTTGTTGGATTGGTCATCATAATCACACTTTTTGATGTTCCAAATATTTATTAAAGTATGAAAAATGTGAAAAATGCTTATTTTTTTAAATATAAATTTATTACATTGTATATCATAAGAAAGAAATAGGAATCTGTTAAAATTTTAAATTAAAAACTGTAGCCTATTGTCATTTATTAGGCAAATAACAAACTGGCCAACATTCAAAGTTACTTGTAACTTTACATTCAAAGTTACTTGTAAAATGTTTTCCCTATTTCAAAACAATACAGTGGCAAATAAAGATTTCTCTTATGTCAAATTGTGTGTTTTCTTGAACAGCTTGATGTAGGGCTCATAAAAAATATTTATTAGCATTGGCAAAAACTAATTAGCTGAAATCAACCCGAAGCTACAGTGAACAGAGGATTCCACTTAGTCGTAAAACCCTTTTCAAAGGTTTTTTTCACAAATTTTGATGGCATAGCAGTCAAAATAGAACAAATGAGGTCATTATGGGACAAATTCTGGAACTTTGTCAGTGAGGGGTGGGTCTACCAAACCACCCAAACCCCCTGGCAATGGGCCAGATACCTCATAGTCAAATTGGTAATAAAACTAATATTGAAGGAAGAAAAGAATAGAAGCTATTTAACAATGGTTCTGCTTATCCTTAATTTCTGTTATTTCTCATTATTATGTATTTATTTTAGCATTTTAATCAGCCTAAAGAGATGCATCCAAAAAATGAAAATATTGCCATCCCGTACCCAACCTTAACTTGTTGGAACACAATAAATAAATAAATAAACAAATAAAAGAATGTTTGAAGCGAACAGTTTCTTGTCCACGATGACTTCCAATATTTAGAAAAAGAAAGAAATTAAGAAACAGAAATAAATAGCCTAACAGTTCTTTCCCTGCTGAAAAATCCAGCTTAAACCAGCCTAGGCTGGTTGGCTGGTTTTAGCTGGTTGACCAGCCTGGTTTTAAAGGGGTTTTGGCCATTTCCAGGCTGGTTACCAGCCTTTTCCAGCCTGGTCTTAGCTGGTCAGGCTGGAAATGACCAGCTAAATCCAGCTAAAACCAGCTTGACCAGCCTGGTTTAAGATGGACATAGCTGGTTTTGGCTGGGCTCCCAGCCTGGCTAGGTGGTCAAGCTGGTTTTAGCTGGTCATTTTCCAGCCTGACCAGCTAAGACCAGGCTGGAAAAGGCTGGAAACCAGCCTGGAAATGGCCAAAACCCCTCTAAAACCAGGCTGGTCAACCAGCTAAAACCAGCCAACCAGCCTAGGCTGGTTTCAGCTGGATTTTTCAGTAGGGTTGGCAGGCAAACAATGCAAATATTTTCTTTTTCTTTTTTTTTCTTTTTCTTTTTTTGAGGGAATTGTCCTCTAACAAATATTCTGTTTTTATGGAAGATGTTGTCTAGTTGGCTGCATGTCTAATGATACATGTATAAAAATTTTCAATCAAATTTTGCAAGTCTTTCTCACAAATAATTAAACAGAAAAGAAATGCAAGAAATCACATTGAATTAAACAAGAATTTTTAAAGCTAAAAACGTAATATTCTTGAAACACTGCGACTAATGACACACCCTTATGGAAATCAACCATGGTTTTCTTACTGTAAAAGTATCTACAATTTACTTGGGAAAACTTTTTGTTATTTGTATAATTTGTCCCTTTTATACAGTTTTACAATGGTTAATACTAAAACCATGGTACATTTGTGGTTACCATAGCCATAAATACCATATTTAACTATAATTAGTTTGTTTTATTTATATGTTTGTCCCTCTTATCTCACATGGGAGCTTACGCAGCTACAAAAGGCACTAATGGAAAGAAAAACTTTTTATTTAAAAAATGAACCCTGCAGTTCAATGCGTGAACACAAGATGGAAGTAGAGACAAATACACAGTGTTCAGCAGGGAAGAGGTTATTGAAACATCCCAACAATCTAATGCGCATGTATTTTGGGATTTGTATTTTGTAACCTTACCTAGAAACATTTGTCATTGCGAAATGTGTTATGTATCGTCTAGTGCCAGATTCTGCGTGTTAGGCTACCAAGCAGATTTGGTGCAGACTGCAGGGGTCACTGGTTTAGTTTTTTTGAGCTCAAAGTGTATTTTAAAGTAAATTTTACACAATGAACTGCCCTCAAAATGATGTAAATTTGCATTTTTCTTGTTAAAGTATGCACATTTGAAAGATCCTACATTTTCTGACTAGACCCAGATGTTTTAATATCCTGTGTTACACGTTAAGAGATCAGCAGATTGATTCCACAAGGATTCACCTGAAATTCCTCTCCGCACTTTCATTTTGCTCCTCACGCGATGCTTTTCATGGTCAAAACACATTCGACGACTTTCCTAATCGCCTTTAACTTTATTTTGACAAATATACCTACCTGTCTGGAAGCATTCAGAGCAAGTTAACAAACGAAAATATCTGTAGACCCTCACTCCTCCTAAAGTGCCCAGAGGCGAGGCTGCAGATCTTTTGAACGGATGTAGGAGATTCCAGCAACGGCCATTCAAGTCTATGTTTAATATAACTTTTCATATATTTCAGATTACTTTATCTTATTTCATTTTATCAATAATTTAGGATATGCATGTGTTAACGAAGGAAAACATTTAGCCTATTTTGCATAAAGCAGACTGAAAGGTGACTATTTATTCATGACAAACCTGTTTACCGCCATGTTTCACACCTACACACCCCAGCCCCAGGGATTCCTTTTTTAAACCAGAAGCGGCCTATAAACACTGAATGCTTTATTAGACTTTGAGTAAAAGACTTTTAGTTAACATTTGAGCAATTAATAATATATTAGCACGAAGGTAGTCAACATAAACATATTTTATCTGCTCATTGTTCTTCTAAAATATTAGGCAGGCAAAAACTTTGATATGACAAGGTATTTGCATTGATTAGCTTACTTTTTTGTAGTTGTTTTGCACCATTTAAACTATTCTAAAAAGCCTTAATACTGCATGTGTGTGTAATATAAACCCTGGGGATTTCTTTGTCTTGGTTATATTAGAAGTCTTCACACTTTTAGCTTGCTTCTTTCCTGGATCAGTGCATGAAAGGGCCTGAGATCTGATTGATTGATTGACTGGTGAGATAAGTGCTTTTGGGGATTTGACTGGGTGTATTTGTGTGCATCTTAATGAGTCAAAGTGAGGAGTTTAGAGTATTAGTGACATCGGAAATCTTAATCTGCTTCTTTAGTTCACCTAAACCCATTACAAATGCCTATATAATCCTTGCCAAGCAATCCACTTTACTGAAGCCACCTAAAGTTTTGGACTATATAAAACCTGAGGGACTCATTGGACGTCAATTTTGGCAAAACATGATATGCTAAGTGAATAAATGAAAACCATTTTTGCTCAAACAATATGAAAAACTCAGTTATACACACGGAACCATTTTAAAATCTTTATTCCATTTTGTAAGCATCTGAGACACATCATTTACATCAATTCATGAGCTCCGAACGGTCTACAAATCAGATCAATACAATCAGCCACAAAAAGGGGAGGGAAGGTTGGTGGTTGGAGGAATCCATTTAAGCTTCACAGGAGGGGTAGAGAAGGGAAGAGACACAAGACTGGTCTCTGCTGCCAAACCCCAAACCCCATCATTAATCCAGTGCCATGAGCTGCAGGGAATGCTGGGAAGGTGGAGGACTCAGTGCAGTTAACCCCTGAGAACAAAAACAAACAGAGGATCATTTATTTTTGTTATGACAGATGCAAAATTTAACAATCAAGTGAGTGTTTTTTTAGGACTGAACATTATATCAGTCTCAAATTTTATATATGCTTACAGTAGAAATGTATTTAAATTATATATATATATATATATATATATATATATATATATATATATATATATATATATATATATATATATATATATATATATATATTATATGGTTTTAAGGCAGTTTACACTTTTAAAACAACTCGTCTTATTAAGCTGAAATAACAAAAAAATCCAGTTATATGGTTTCACTCATTACAGAAACAAAAATATTTAATGCCTGGTTTTTTATCCCATGTTTTTTTATGTATTGTTATATGTTGTATGTTCACGTGGGTTTCCTTCGGGTGCTCCAGTTTCCCCCACAAGTCCAAAGACATGCGCTGTAGGTGAGTTTGGTCAGCTAAATTCTCTGTAGTGTATGTGTGTGAATTAGGGTGTATGGGTGTTTCCCAGTGATGGGTTGCAGCTGGAAGGGCATCCGCTGCATAAAACATATGCTGGATAAGTTGGCGGTTCATTCCTCTGTGACGACCCCTAATTAGTAAAAGGACTAAGCCGAAAAGAAAATGAATGAATGTATGTTGTGTTTGGTTTCTTTTCTCCCTCTCTCTCTCTCTATTGCTGTTACCTGTTTCTCAATTTGGTGTAGAGTAGAGGAAGTTGATTAATTGCACCGGCTGCTCGTTGCAAGCCACATTGAAGCTTGCTTTCAGAGTGTGGTCTCTCTCCTGCCTGGTTGTGTGTGAAAGATTATTGTCGCTAAGGGGAGGAGGGTGCCATTTTATGCTATAACGTGCCAGTAGTTAGGCAGTTAGTTTCTATTGTTAATTTAATAATACATTGTCAGTTTAGACAGTTTTACTCCCTAATTAGCTAGAGTGTACTTTTTTGTTTGTTGTTTTAGTCTATCCCCCTCCTGAAGTCTATTTTTGCTTCTCAGTTTTTGCTTTATTGTACATTTTTGTTAATAAATTCCTTAACTGAATTTGGTGTGTTGTCGTAAAGGCAGGGGACTGCCCCACACTCACCCCAACCAACTTTAAACTCTTCAATGTTACTCTTAGACACTTAACATCAGTGATGTAACACTGGACTAGTATTTTATTTTTAAACGCACTACAGTTGGAACAGTTCACCCCAAAAGGAAAATTCTGTCATTGTTTAGTCATCCACTACTTGATCCAAATCTGAGTTTATTTCTTCTGTTGAACACAAAGGAGGATATACTGAAGAACGTTGGGTAAAAGCGATTGACCTCCAGATTATGGTTTGTTCGTATGGCTGTAGTTTTTAAAACATTCTACAGTTTAGATAGAATATCTTGTTTTGTGATCAACAGAAGAATTTCATTAAGTTAAAGAACCACTTGGTGTAAATGAGAACCACTTGTTTGTAAATGGTTTGGAAATGTTTATTTTTGTGGGGGAAAATCCCTTAAAGTAAATATTTAAGTTAATCCTTTAATTATTTTTTTAAGTTCTGTTAAAAAATAAAAACTAGCAAATTAATGTAGTTAGCAAATCATGTTATTACATAATCATTTATGTTGGTCCAGTCTTTGCAAAAAGTAAAGTTTGTCTGCTATCAAAAATAATTTGCATCAATAATAAAAAACGAATATGTAAAACTGAGTAGTCACATATCGTTGCCTTGGAATTTTAAGGTTCTATCTGCGTTCTAAATGATTTTGAGATATTGAGCTTCAAAGTTTTTGCATTCCATATAGCAAACAATGTGTGTGTAACAGTTCTCCTTCATACATTATCATGACAGAGATACTACATTTGCAAATTGGGTCTAAAAAAATCATGGCAAATGTAGATAGAACCTTCTAATTCTATAAAGTCATTTTCCGCTTGGAATTATAAGGTTATATGTGGCAGATTATTAATGGAAGCATTACTTATAAAGAAATACAAAAAAAAATTGGTGTTGTAACAATATGTTGATGCTTGAGAAAGTAAAATTTGTGTTCTATAACATCTATTTAATGTTTAAGGATGAATATTTTTCATGTTCAAACTAAACATACAAGGTTGTGCTAAATATTTTATCCAGTGCAGATGTTCATTTTATGTTATTATTATGTTAATATTTATTGAATTTTATGCTTTATATGAATTACTGAACGATATTTATTGAATTATATGTTCCATGAATAAATTAAGTATTTACCCTTCAAGGCTTAATATCAAATTTAAAGACTTAAAAGAAAACAGACAATGAGCACTGAACACTGAAAATGTTTCACTGACTATATTTACACAAATAAAAATATTTCACATTTAATATTACGTTTTTAAATAACTCTTTTTTTTACAATGTAAAATTTAACATTTCATCTCAGTGTCAAAAATGCCTCTAAATCTACTCATTTACAAACATCTTTCAGTTTCAGGTTTCTTCTCAATTTTATGTGGTGCGACATTATTTAGTCAACTGATTTTGTGTGATATTTGTGTTTCTTCTCTTTCCTGCTGTCAACGGAGCAGTCTGGCTTAATATGACAAAGAAGGCTGATCATGATTGGTCCTCATTCGTGCATTCAAAATGCTAATTGGCTTACAGAATGAACCTTATAGAGCCAAGCTAGAGTTCGACTTAGTAGATAAAACTTTTTTGTTTGTTTTTTAAATAAAAAGTCTTAAAATGTAAATAAGTTGTCATTTAATAAGAATATGTGAATAACTCAATTTTGACAAAAATGTCAGATAGAACCTTATAATTTTAAGGTGGTGATATGGTAAATTAAAAAAAAAGACATGGTATAACTGACAAAAAAAAATCAATGTCATAAAAAGGAAAGATGAATGAAGCAAAAAAAAAATGTGCATTACTTTTCCTGCATGTTGAGCTCCTCATGATGCCTCAGCATTGCTCTTCACACAGGCAGCAAACGCCTCCATCAGCTCCTTACAACCATCCTCACCTTTCTCCTTTACACTGTAGCACACACAAAACAGTCATTACTTTAACATGCATGCACACATTAATTCACCATCAGTGTATCAGATATACAACATAAAAATACAATGTCATTCTGCAGCTTACAAGATTGCATGAACAAGAGTGAGAGATTGTGAACCACAAAGTGTTAAAAACATATTACATAACTCTGGTTGTTTCTCTAGTTTCTGCCAAGTCATGTAAAACACAGACTTCATGATAGACTGGGAGCTGAATGAGAGAGTATGTATGCATTTGTGCGAGTGAGATTGTTTGAGCCTCTCCACACCAAACAACGGCAGACACTGACACACTGCATTAGAGTGATGGAGCGAAAATGAGGGTTGGAATGATGCCGCAAAGAGGGAAAAGAGATGAAAAGAGAGCGAGGCGAGGATCCTCTGAACCAGAGAAAAACAGAGCCCTAGAGTCACGTGACAAAGCCAGCAGGTAATGAAAAAGAGACATGCATACTGCTAAAAGAGGGCGATGTCGTGACTTACGATGAATTAAAGCCCCTCCTCCGGTTAGAAAGCGGTTTGAGTGTCTCCCTCCCCCATAGATCATCTGCTGCATCTCACACACTGACATAATCACGCTCGCTCTCTCTCTTTCCTCAGTGAGCGGTGATGTAACACACAGCTGGTCAATTTAAATATAAAGAGCCTTATGCAGACTGGTTCTAATGAGCCATGTGACGCAGGGGTGGGGATGCATGAGGGGATAGCATAAGCCAAGGGCATTTCCTCTTTAAAGGCAGCCATTTTAATACTCGGGTGAGGACATGAGAGGAGAGAATAGACCATTGTGAAGCACAAGACTAATCAACAGTGTGACAAAAGCTCTATTGGACAAAAGCCAATTAGGGTCAGATTACGCCCTTATCCTTAACCGGCAATATGTAGAGATCACAAAACCAATTGGATAACCATTTAAGGTTTAAGCATGCATTTACCTGACACTGCTTTTTTAAAACTAACAATGTATTTAAATAATTATGGTCCTTCATTTTCATGACATTTTAAGTGACTTAAAACAAACTTTTGAAAACCAAAAACAATGCTTTTATTACACCTATAACAGTGTGACTGTAAAAATGTGACATAATGTGCATAATGTGTTCAGCGTGTAGTCATCTGGGAGTACTTGGCAACCAAAACAACAGTGAACTACAGGACAATCAGTGCATTCCAAACTGGCTATATCTCCCTCCAAAAGGCACTTTGAAGTGATCAAGGCCATGCTCTAAACCAGGGGTAGGGAACCTATGGCTCAGGAGCCACATGTGGCTCTTTGACCAAAGCTCTCCAGCTGTCTCCCTTCAATAAAAAAATTAAACTGTCACTAAAAATCAGCTTCCTTTTGAAAATACAATTAAAAAGACTTTTTTATTGTATATTTTTACAGCAAAATGAATAAGAATAAAAGAACGTTTCAACCAATGCGAGTGCAGCGCTGTGGATTAACTTGAGTCGTGACACCAATAAAGGGCATGCCGTTTACATTTTGATGGTAACCTTGCGCCATAAAATTCAAACAATGTTCATGAGTGGTGAAAAGAAAGAAATTCTACAAATTGTCCTTTATTAATACATGGACTTGCTCAACATGTGATGCTTCATATATATCCCTAATGGCTCTTTAAAAATTGCATTTGCCAAAGAAATTCGAAATGGCTCTTTGCTGAAAAAAAGGTTCCTGACCTCTGTTCTAAACTGAAGTGCACAATTCTGGCCACTTCGAAGGGGCCTTTGGAATGAAGGATTTTTAAATGGTACAACCGATTGACGCTTTATGCCCCCATAATCCTTGAGGTTGTTTGTTGTCAAAGAGTGTTTCAATAAGAAGGGTTCATGCCCTAAACCATTCAAAGGGGTTAGGAAATAGGCATGAGCGCTTCTGAATGGAACAGCATCAATGGCAGCGTGTAAATGACAACGCCAACTACTCGCTTGGATACCACAGCCGGCAGTTAGCTCTCTGCTGCTCTCATCCGGTTCCAACTGAAGCTAAGCAGGGCTGCTGCGCCTGGTTAGCACCTGGCTGTGAGACCACATGGGGACCACAAACTAGGTTGCTGCCGGACAAGGCATTAGAGAAGCCAGCAGAGGGTGCTCAACCTGCGGTCTGTGTGGGTCCTAATGCCCCAGTATAGTGATGGGGACTCTATACTGTCCAGTGAGCGCCGTCTTTCAGATCATTAAAAAATCCCAGGATGTACTTCGAAAAGAGTAGGGGAATAACCCTGGTATCCTGGACTAATTTACTCACTGGCCTTTGCCCATCATGGCCTCCTAAACATCCCCATATTATAATTGGCTTCATCAATCTGTCTCCTCTCCACCAATAAGCTGGTGTGTAGTGTGCGGTCTGGCACAATATGGCTGCCATCATATTATCCTGGTGGATGCTGCAGACTAGTGGTGGATGAGGAGATTCCCCCCCAACATCTGTAAAGCACTTTAGTACACCAAAAAGTGCTAAATAAATGTAAAAAATTATTAATTAGAATTATTATTATTATTGGCCTGGGATGTTTTGGCAGTTTTTAGAGGTCAACGTATGAATGGGGACCATTTTGATAAATATTTTGGTCACTTGCACAGCTTGCTATATTTACTTTATTTTTCTGAGTCAGCAGTGAGTGATTCACTTGTTAAGGAATTTAATTCAATTCACATTTATTTCTATAGCTCTTTTACAACATAGATTGTGTCAAAGCAGCTTAACATAGAGGTTCTAGTAAATTGAAACTGTGTCATTCCAGTTTTCAGATATTTAAGGATATATTAAGAGAGAAAAAAAATATATATTTCTGTATACAAACAGCTTAGCAGTCACATTGTTAAATTCCAGTTGCAGAGTCCTACAATAGGGTGACTGAGATGGCATACTGTAGTTGCTGGGCAAAACAATGTTCTGTACTGACAATAATGTCAAGTAGGTTCTTTCAATTTAATGATGCACCCACTGAGAAACCTTCTGAAAATGTCCTAAAAATGGGAGATTTTATTCTATGTAACATGAACATTACGATATCAGCTTCCAAAGTCAAATGTTTGCCGGGAGGGAGCTGGAGCTTCTGACATACAATCAAATTTAAAAGCGGTGGCTAATCCTAAATGCTAAATGTATAGTTTGTAAGACTCTTATTTATGTCAGCACTAATGGTGTCTGACTTCATCAGTCTGACATCACTAAAAACAGTATAAAAGAGATGTGTGAACATTTATGATGATGTCAAACACAATAAATTGCACTGGTCCACTGGCTTACTGGTTAATTTAATTTGGTGGACAAATACTGAAACACTTTAATATGTATTATAAAACTGGTGGCAGACCACATACTGTATGGATTACTTCTGTGAAACAAAAAATGTTTTGAGAAGCATTTTCTTTCCCAGTACTGGGTTGCAGTTGGAAGGCCATCCGCTATTTACAACATATGCTGGAATAGTTGGCAGTTCATTCTGCTGTGGCGACCCCTGAGGAGTAAAGGGACTAAGCCAAAGGAAAATGAATGAATGAATGAATGAATGAATGAATGAATGAATGAATGAGAAGCATTTGACCCTATAAGACAGAAATAAATGCTAACCAAAATGGTTTCTGGTTCAAAATATCTTTGTATTTTGCACGTAAGAACAAGTTGAATTTTCAGATGTCATTATTATTATTATTATTATTATTATTATTATTATTACTATTTAGCTGTTTTTAAAATTAATTTAACAAATAAGAAATTATTAAACAAACCAAAATATATTTTAAGAGTTAAATATTAATTTAAAACAGGGTTCAAAATGACAACTAAAGTATACAAATGGGCATTGGATTGATCACCGTTCCCAAATTAAGACTGAATAATTCACATGATGGCCTGTCCTCCACATGTATAATGCAAAGGAAAAAGGGCACGGCTCAGGAGTGCATGATCTAAAACACAACAAACTGCAAATAATACTCTTCAAATGATCACATTTACTTCTCTAATAAAGATTCTAATAAATTATGAATTCACATGAAACTGATTGGTAGATTTAAATGTGCAACTCCTACAACAAAAGCTCATCCCATGCTGATAAACCAGTTGCTTTTTGTTATTGATAGACTGAGTACCACTGTTTACCCTGAGGGGGGCTTTTGCAAAACTAGAACAACACATTCCAACTGATACAAGAGCAGGCATGCTAACAAAAATGAGATGAAAAAGTCTGCTTAAGGTGTAAAAGATTAACTTCTGCTTTGCATCATCATTCTTAAGAGGACACCCCTAGGACAAAATGGCTGTAAGTGAGATAGCTATTGTTTAGTTATAAACTTTGAGGCAGTAAAAGATGGAGAACACCTCAAGGTCATTAGGTCACCACTGTGCATAAATCTAAACCGCCAGAAAGCTGTGAAAAGGTCATATCTTCCATACCACTTGACCAGATGCATCCTCCCAGTGGATAACTGCTGGGGTTAAACCGGTAATGGTAATCCTCTTCTAGTTTTAAAGCCCATGATGAATCCCCTTTGTGGAGCAGTAAAATAAAAAAAAGGGACAAGATGGCCACCGCGACATGCTTAGACCAGGTGTAAACTGATCCAGAGAACATGTTCGTCACGCTGTATAACGAATGACAGATGCACACATCTACACAGGACCATGTGTGAGGGTGCTATAAATACTAATGTGGTGTATGTTACTTAAAGGCTGGCCTACCGAACATTCAGCTAGTCAGCAACACATTGAAGTTGCCCATCATAATTATCACAGGAAGGTCAATGTCAAACTGACCAGCTATTAGCATTTTAATGATTTAAATAACTCTGTGTATCCTCCTTTCTCCCAACAATCTGTGTCATATCTGGTCATGTGGCTTTCTGGTCCTTGCTTTGTCATGTTTGAATAGAGGCTGCTCATGAAAGAGGAAACTACAGATGTTTAATCCTTGACGAATTAGTAGATTTTGTTTATTTTATATCCTGTAATTTAATCGAGAAGGCCAGCACTTTAGATGAAATTGACACATTATTCAACCAAATTATTAAATCCACACCCTTCTGCTATCTAGTCCTTGCACACCAAAGGTCAGGGTTGCACATAACCTTATCTGTTTTCCCATGCAGTGCAGGCCTGTCGACACTACAAACACCAAAAACAGACAATCTACATTTTTAGGTGCATGTGGAGATTAGGGTCAAAATACAGCTTGAGAAATGACTGGTGTCAATGGAAAGGAAACAGAGGGAACACAATGAAATCTTAAACAGGAGAAAAGAAATGACATATAGAATGGACATTTATCACTGCCCATCTCAATCCCATCATCTGTATGATATAAAACCTATAAAACTTATTAATGGGAGGACAAGGAAAAACGGTGAACAGGCTCATAAGCAAACATCAGCGATTTCCACTTATTTTACTGATCGACAATTAAACATGCCAAATCTAGGCCAGGGGGGCTGCAGGGAAAGAAATGGCGAAGGCTGAGAGGAGAAACAAGGATGGCAGGACGAGCGAGAGGAAAGGCATGACGTAGACACATTCCCAACAGCCAATCAGCCGTGAGGAAGAACTGAAGTGAAGAAAACCCCCAAAATGCTCTTAATGAGCGGCCCCACCACTGCTGTCATCTCTCATCAATCTGACACCAATCAAACCATTTAAAAAACTCACAAAACTTAATCATGTTTTGTCTTATTAGAAATACCCCCTTCGCAAACCCGCCGCTTCGCATTCGTCGAAACTCCTTCCCTCCCTCCATTTTGGATCGCCATCATGATGCGGAATTTACACTGTGCATCATAATTCTTCAAATATCATCAATCCCAGCATGATTCTAACCATTTACACTCTACAGTGAAGCTATGTGGGATTAAATCTAAATACTGCATGAGAATTAAAACATTTTTTCATGCGGTCCATACCGGGTTGCAATGGACCAGTACTATGGACACTACATGACTGTTACTCCAGTCACTTACCATTTGTCTAAATCTGCTTTGATGGCCACACAGGCTGCTGGGACAGGGGTTTCGGCAGGAGCTGCAGTCTCTGAGTCCGACATGGTCTATGGCGTTGGTGTGTATGCGTGCCTGTGCTCTGTGCGCTCCTGTAGTTGCATGTGCAAGAGAAACAGAGAGAATGGAGAGTTAGTGCTTACAAGAGGGAGGGGGGAGTGTACATAGTACACGGGGAGGGAGGAGGGGGGAACGTGAGAGGGCACACATGTGTACATGAGAAGAAGATCAAAAGGTGATCGGGTTCAACATTTTCCAGCAAAATAAAACATTTGAAAAGTTTAGAGCTTTAATGCAAAAAGCAAATATTTATGCTTCTTTCTGCAACTCAAAGCACAGTGTGTAATGAAGTATGCTGAGGCAGTCTAAAGTATGCAGAGAAACTTCAGTTGCATTTGGACACAGACAAATTGAACAATTTGTTGCGTTATATACTGAACTGTGCTTGGACACCCCCTATTGGTAACATGTTTTCATTACATCATTACAGCTTGTGGTAAAAAGTGTCAGGCTTAGGCTAAATAATTCACATTTATAATAAAATCATAAACATGTTTATTTTGCAAGTTTTACAAACACAATCAAGTGTAAATTACACTGTAAAAAATGGTTATGATTTCAACGGTAAAAAAACTGTAAAAATGCTGCAGTAAAAATCCGTAACCTGGTTAATGGTATGTTTCCTTAATATATACAGCGAATGACCGTAAATGTACTTTCCCAGACTTCCCTGTATGGCACATGAATTTTTATGCTTTTTGTTGACATTACTATGCATCTTTTTAGTTGTTTCCCCATCAATTACGTACATTAGAGATTTAGATTACATCTAATGTTGATAAACAATGTTTATTTCATGACTTTAATTTTATGCGTGTTACCATACTGGTGTTTAGTAGCTGTGTGAATGACACTGAGCACCTTCTAGACACTGATACACTTTTCTGCTTGTGGGAAACGTTGTTTGTGATGAGCATTGTTTCATAATGTAACTTACTCATCACCACCTGCATATGGCTGTGTTAACATGTCTAACTGTGTAATAAAAGATGTGCAGATGTTGGTAATTCAAAATACAGACATATTACCTCTATAAATTAATGAAATACAGTAGTTTACTGTAAGAATGAGAAATTACTTTGACGGTTTGTACCGTATTTTTAACGGTAATGTACTGGCAATGTAGCTGCCGTTTTTTACAGTAAATTTTACGGATTTATTTTATACATTGTAGGACAATCAACAACAAAAAAACAATGAATGCCTTTAAAATTTTTATGTTTTAAACAGCTAAACAGTTCCGCTTTACAACAAGCTGAAACACACAGAACCATTAAAAGGACACCAGCCATGCAAACTTTTTGAAGCTGTTTGGACAGAAATGGGTTGAAGTATAGTGTTTCCACAGACACACTGGAGTGATGTGTCTTTTGAAAACTTCTTGGCGTTAAAATTGGATCCAAATCCCTGCAATTTGGAGGCCCACTGCACTGTGATGTAGCAGTGCAGTTTCCCTGCCCACCGATATTTATGACATGCATGTATTACCATGTCTCAGTATTAACGAGTATAATAATGTCCACAAGACAGGATCTGCAAAGAAACTTGAAATTAAAATATCTATTCCAACACTCTGTGATCAAACTCAAGAAGCAGTAAATGGTACACTTTGTTTTTTTGAACGTAATTCCTAACCACTGGAATCACCAAAGACGTATAGTGTACACAACTATATACGAGGATGCTTCAATCACACAACAAGAGTCTGGTTTGTGGCAGTTAAATCAGGTTTATTTTGTACAGTAACTTAGTTATAATAGATCTCTGTAGAGCAGCATAGTCCAAAAGTATCTGACTGCAGACTTGCAAGCTGAGAAATGCAGCCTCAGGGTGCTTTCACACCTAGACTTTTGTTTCGGAACCTGGCACGTTTCCCAAGTTAGCGCGGTTCCTTTAGCATATGTGAAACCCGCAATCATGCTCGGATCCGTGCCAAAATAATTGATCTGAGATCGCCTGAATGGGGTGGTCTCAGACCGATTGAAACGAACTCTGGAGCGGATCGATTGTAGTGAGAAAGCAAAACGATCTGAACCAGGCTACATCAGTGTATTATGGATATGTAAGCATATATACGGATATATGAAGAGGGAGTTAAGAGTAGGACTGGATGTCATTCCTACCTGAGATACGCAATCTCAGACACAATGCACTCAATGGAGCTGAGGTCACTGTGGGGGTAGGGTTAGGGGCGGGGTTAGGTGTGCACATTATAAGTATTGCATGCAACTCAGCTTGCATCTGCACCCGGTCTAGAGCCAAACCCTTCTCGCATAGTTACCCATTTGGTAGATATCCTGTCACACTGACTGTGAAAACATGAGGAAAATAGCACAACACAGCAATCGTTGTAAAGATTTGTGTGGCTCATTTATATTACTATGGTATAAATGTGAGCGCTGGTCTCTGTTTCATCATGTCTGAGTTGCTGTCTGTCATTTTGATGTGTTTATTCTGACATCCAACTATGGCTATACTTCTCTGAAACAAAATATCTTAAAAGTGGGTGGGCAGAACCAGCTCATTTTGAAGAGACAGGATATAATAATCTGACAGGTATTTTGACCTGAAACTTCACAGCCATATTCTGGAGACACAAAAGACTTATTTTAAATCTTGTAAAAAGGTCCAAAATAGAAACCCTTTAATGGTGCACTGGAATTCACAACAGTTGTCTTTTTGTGCTTTTTTATAATTAACCAGTTGTTAAATATATAAATTTATTGCTGATTGTATTCTATGAAAAATTAACTGAATCAATAACAAAATCTTACACAAATTTTATATGGGCTGTAATTCACAGCCCTATAACCACCCAAAGACACTGAAAAGTGCTGCACAATCATCATAATAATCATTAAGATGTTTTAGTTTAAGCTGTTAAGATTTAGTACGTGTATATGAATAATTTGCTGCCTGTTTTGTATTGTAGTTTGTGGCTTTTGTATTTTGCAATAATTTATTTATGCATTTATTTATTTATTTATTTATTTATTTATTTATTTATTTAGTTAATTGTGGTTGCAATAAGCTTTTTGGATAAACAGTATTATCATACAAGTTACAAGCATTTCTTTCAATAATGTTATGCTTAACATTTTCTATCTTAGCGTCAGCTGACCTACAAACAGTATATCTGTGAGCATGTGGAAGCGTTTAACTGCAACAAAAGCGCGTTTCAGGCATACATGTTACTTTGCTAAAATCGAAAAGTTTTGTTGATTTCTTTAATAAATCACTTCCTCGGCGCTCAGTTAAAAAGTTAAGCTTGGATAAGCCTACCTGTCTTACTAAATCAAGGTCACGATAAAAACCCGCAGAAACAAATGAGTGAAGGCAGCGTGCGCATCTGACGGGAGTATTCTTTTACCTTCTTCCAGGACACGGTGTTCCTTGAACAATATTTCATTCACATGCATTGACACTGCTGTCAACAAGCTAAAGTGTTTTAATTACATTAGCATGAAATGTCAGCCAATCGATTTACCTTTGTCTGCACACCGGAAGGACCTGGTAAGAGTTAACTGGAAAATGAATATTGTTGAAGTGGGACGCGTAGTTACCAAATAGTGGATCCACGCCCCTTCTCCAGGAGCCTTGAGGGAGGAGAACCGCCCAAAAACAGCGGACACACGGGAATTCAACACACTCCTCGCTTTAATGAGATTATAAGATTATGTTTATTGGATTTGTCATCCTTTAAGCATATATTTTACATCGGTGGATATATAGGCCTACTCTTAATTGTAAAAGTTTTTAAAGTTTGAGCAATGAATTTCTAAAATTTCTGCTAGTTTCAGTTTTTTTTTTTTTTTTTTTTTTTACAATTGTCTTTGCTGATATTGAGGGATTAATAAAGAAACTTTAACATCAATGGAACCATTTATGCAAAAAAACTTTTGTTATAGTGGAAAAAACACCAAAACAAATACACAAAAACCTAAATAACTGAAATAAAACCAAATGATCAGCATTGCACATCTGTTTTGTTTTAGGCTTTTAATATAACAGCAGGTATTTTAAATTGTTCTTAATACAGTGCTCAGCATAATTCCACTGTAAATCCAGCCCATTTTGAAATTGAATATTTTTCTCCATATCTCAGTGAATATAGGCAATGTATTTTGGTGCATTTAAACAAAACAGATTTATTAAACAGATTTATTTATTAAAATCATATATTTGTCACCAAACATTTTTAAAAATTGAAAGATAAAACATTTAAATTCAAACAAAATATTTCAAAAATAATTACAACCTACAAAATGTATTTATTTAGTTATTTATTTATTTATTTTTGCTTCTCTTAATTTTTCATCTTTTTTAAATTTGTATTTAATATTTTTCTATAACATATAAATGTGAGTGTACTAGTTTTTGGATCGTTATCGTAAGTGATTTTGTCAGATAAGCTCCAGATTTGGCTTCAGTACTGACTAATCTAATGTATATGCACAAATATAGCTTTGTATTAAAAATATTAATTTAAAACAGAGAGGTTTGTGAGGGGTGTACTTATATATGCTGAGCACTGTATATATCAAAAAATTTGAGTGTAAAATAATGTGTTTTAGACTAATCAATACATGTTTCTTTGGAAACCAAACGTTTTCTTCTTCTATGGCATTGCTGCTGCTGCAAAAAAAAAAAAGTGGAACCTTTATTATTAAGATTGTATATTCAAATATGACCCTTCTTTAATTAAAAGAAAGACTCTTTGACATGTATTTATTTGGCACTTCATCTGACTCAGTGTCCTGAATCTCCTCAAATGCAAAGACTGACCAAATCCTCAAAAACAATGTTTTTCATTATTTTTTCAGGTCTGAACTAGTTTAAGCACCACACCTGGAGTGTGTTTACTGCATATCCAAATGAAAGTCTATATAATGAGAGGAAAACACAAGAGAAGAAAGAGGACCACACAGATTCACGCAAGAAAATAAAGAAACCTGTTCTAGTAATGGCTCAAGGGTCTAGACTATGCTTTGCAGGTATCTTATCATCCTCAATCTAAACGTTGCCTATTTTACACTTTATGGCTGTCTTTCCTCTAGTCCTAGGTTTGTTCTTTTCGGCTTTTGCCTGTTTGTTATTTAAATTGACCATACATTATTTTATGCTTTTCAGTGGCTATTTTGATGTGTGTGTTTGTCTCCATCAATGGGGTGGGTCTGAATGATTTGCTGGATAGAGCTTCTCAACTTTCAGACAAGCTTCACTATCTCAGCACCTCCCTCACAAATGACCTGGTCAGTAAATGTATTTGTGTATTGTCTATTCAAGTCTATTGTGACTTCCGTTTTATCCAAATTGTTGTTCATTCCATTGATTTGATGGTGTTTGTTTAATTGTGTTTGACCACAGGATTCTCACTTCCCTCCTATTGGAAGGGGAATGATGCCGCGCCCATCCATGTGCCACACGTCATCTCTTCAAATCCCTAATGACAAAGACCAAGCCATGAAAGTGCCGGTAAGAGTGTACTTTATACATATATATATATATATATTTTTTTTTTTTTTTTTTTTTTTTTGCTGTTCTATAGTTTTGTTTGTTTGTTTTGTATTATTAAATAATAAAAATAAAATTAAATATCCACTATTTGCATAATAAAAATTACACTATATTAAAAAAAATTAAATACTAAATTAAAATATATACAAAGACATCTAAGATACAAAACAACTATTAAAACATTACAATCATAAAAAAAATATTTTATAACGCTTACAAATATGTAAGGAGTTTTTATTTAGAGAATCTAACCTGTTTAAGCAAATCTTTTTGGTCTTTTTGCTCAACTAATGTCATCATTTTCTCAAGCCCATGTTCTTTCATATCCATCATTTCTGAAACACAAGTGAAGATTTCCATTCCTCCGGCTCTGTTGAAAGCCTTTTCAGCCAACAGACCATGCTTCCGCAAAACTCTTTTACCAACTATATGCAATTAAAAATGTATAAACTTTTTCTATTGTAACAAGCTTTTGTTTTGGTTTCTCAAATAATTCAAATAAAACTCTCAATCAAAATTTTAATCTAGCTTAATAAAACACTTCTCTAAACTATCTCATTGACAAGTCAAAAAGCTAATAGGTTGATAAGCTCTGCTTTTAATATTTTAATATTTTAGATCATGTCATAGACATCTGGCCTGTAGCCAGCCTGGTGAATAGGTTGGTCTTTTTGCGGCTATATGCCTCATTTAGGCTACTATTTAATAATGAGATTTTTAAATACTGCATTTTAGTGACATTTTAAGCACTGTTATAGCTAAAATAGACTGTTGGATAATCATCATAACCAAAAAAAGTGCATCTGAAAATTCTTGGATAACAACAATAGCCAAAATTAAATTCATTTTACTGAAGGTTACTTATGTTGCTTGACACCCTTTCATTGGTTATTTTTTTGTGCCAAGATTTAGAATAAAATTTACTTGTAAAATGTTTCCTACATTTAAAAAGAATACAGTAGCGATCGATGACTTCACTGACGTCATATTGTATTCCTTGCACAGCTGGATGTTGGACTCATGAAAAATAATAATTTGCATTATCCAAAACTGATCAGATGAAGTTACACTGAAGCGACAGCCGATAGAGTATTCCACTTGGTCTTAAAACCTCTTTCGATGGGTTATTTTCACTATTTATGATGGCATAGCAGTCAAAATAGGACAAATGAGCTCATGTATGGGACAAATTCTAGTGAAGGGTGGGTCTTTCGAACCACCCAAACCACCCCCTGGCTATGGGCCTGGAGATGTGCTGCATCTTTTAGTTTACATTCTTACGTGGAAATGGAAAAGGTAATGTTTTTAACACACCACTGTAATACTTTTGAAAATAGATTTTTTTACTCATCTTGGCCTCTATAAAAGGATTCTGATTGGTCCTCTTCAGCTCATTTGAAGTAGGCCTGCTGACTGGCTCACAAATACAGAAATTTACAAAATACAGTTTAAGAGATTGATTTAGATTTTTGTTTTAGATTTTTTTTAATTTAAATTTTTAAACCTAAAAAAAAAAAAAAAGACTTAATGTAAATAAGTTGCCACAGAATAAAATTATGTGATTATCTGACTAAAATGTCAGATAAAGACACTCAGCTGTATATAATGACTATTCTCTATTATAGATCAGTGCACAGAGCCTTTTTTAAATCCACGGTGACGTTATTGGGTTAACCGAATGAAGCCTTTCAGTGAAACAGCTCTCTCTTGTGGTCTCATGTGGAATGACAGGTGAAAGTATGGCTAGTTTCTGAAGTTTGGTTTGTGCAGGAGGATGAGCTGTTGTCTTTGGCTCGGTCTCTGCTGTTGGCGTGGTCTGATCCGCTCGCCCTGCTCTCCTCTGAGGCGTCCAGTCTGGCACATCCAGAACGCAACACCATTAACAGCAAGACCAAAGAGCTGCAGGACAACATCAACAGTCTGGGAGCAGGCCTGGAGCACGTCGTACACAAGGTGATGGACTGCATATATGGAGAATGGGGGATTTATTATGCCAATTTGGACTAAATGTGAATGATTTCTTGATCATTTGGATTTGAGGTTGATTTATTTTATACTCACCAATGTGTTTTCGTTTCTACAGATGGGCTCATCCTCTGACAACCTGTCCACTCTCCCGTTTTACGGCAATAACCTTGGTCAAGATAAAACGGCTCGACTTATCAATTTCCACTTCCTGCTGTCCTGCTTCCGCAGAGACTCCCACAAAATTGACAGTTTCCTCAAAGTCCTCCGCTGTCGGGCAGCCAAGAAGAGGCCTGAGATGTGCTAGAGTGAAAACACTGCTCTCTGCTGCTCTCTGTGTGAATGTTAATTTAAAATAGCAGAGCAGAGAGTGCTTCAAAATGATTCATTTCAATCACATAGCAAAATATACTCTCTTTATTGTTTGTTTGGAAGATGTAGATATTTCATTAATTATATAATTGACCTTCTTATATACTTGCAAAAATATAGATTGTACTGCACTGTCCCCATAGATAAAAGTTCACTTTAAAGAAATAAAATAATTACTAGGCCATTGAAACATCTTCATGCAATAATACTGTGTGATAAATACATGCACAGTGAATATTGAAGTTCTGACCACAGTTTGATAAGACATTTGTATATTAAGTGACTACAATGTATTTATTATGAGAAATATTCTTAAGCACATGTATTTTAACATCATCTTCTGTAATGTGATATTTAAAGCTCTGCACCAATGTCAATAAATTTCTATCATGCATGTTCAGATTGACTCATAAAACTCACGAACAACACATTTACACATGTGGAAGAACACAGTGAAGACTTTCCAATACCCATCTTTAAATGTAAATTATTTTATATTTTATTTACTTTGAGAACTAAAGTAATAAAACAGTAAAAAATAAACAATGTACAAACGTGTAAAACTAAAATCTAAAATAAAAAATACGGAAAATATGAAACTGAAAAGAAAACAATTAAATAATAAATGTTCATTGTTTATTGATTAATGTTGTTTTAATACACAAAATTGGGAAGAATACAGAAAATTTTATTACGGCTGCGAAAAACACATCAATTGAAATGCACATATATATAAAGTTTTTGTAAAGACAAAAAGGGATGGTGTTGAATTACTATAGCATAAGATGGGTCCAAATTTCCTGAAGCCAAGCCAAATCTGAATGACAAGCACATGCACAACTGTCAGAAGTGCCATCTAAAGCCAAGATCTATCAGCCAACATTTCTAAAATGACAATGTCAGAGAATGGTTACAGCCGAAACCATGATCATCCTTAAAGACTGTATCTCATCCCAACCATGCCATTCTCCACAATAAGAAACCTCTTTTATAAACATTTCACTTTCACAATGTGTACTGAAAACACTGTGCTATTGTTGAAAAGAGCACCTGCTGTAAGTTATATTTTGAACTAAATTATTTGAAACTTGTACAAATATATAAAAAAAAACATATAAACCATGACCAAGCAACACAATGGGTAGTTATTAACACCAAACCCTAACTGCAGCCCTCAGTTTAGAACTATGCATGCAGAAAACATTCAAGGGGTGAAGCGAGTGATGCAAAGAAGAAAACCATGTCTAAAGATGTCAAAGTACAGCAGAGATTGCCAAAAGCACTTTTAGAATCAAGAGATTATAGTTAGGGATGTTAGTCTGCAAGTGTGGAGAAAAGATGTGCGGGTGAGGGTGTTGTAATTCTCTGTTTATTAAAGATAATTATTTTGGATACTTTGAAAATGCAAATCAACCAAAATGAGTTGAAGCAAGAAGAAACAGGAAGCATTACGTGCTCAGGTTGATGAACGTCAATGAAAAACTGATCATAAGAAGCAAAAACTGAATGGGTCTAGACTGTAAACTGAAAGACTAAAGTTAGAACAGCAGAAGAAAGACATTGAAAGAAATAATGAACCAAGAATGCCCCTGCTGGAAAAACAGAAGCAGAAGGCTGAAGCTGAAACAGAAGAAATGATAAAGAAAAATCTCAAAAAGCATAAATGCAAAATTTCATAAATGAAGTTTCAGATTACCATTATGGTAAAATTGGTACAAAAGTCACTGTAAATATGCTGCAATAAAACTATTTTATTGATCAAGATTTTTTTGTGTGGTGTTAAGCAACATATAATCCGCCACGTTCATAATTCAGATTTAAACATTTTAAACTATATTAATACAATTATTAAATTTCCTTAGTTTCAGGAATTCACGCAAAATAAGCCAAGTAGAAAGATCAAAACTTACATTTAGGTAGATTCACTTTAATGCAATTATTTTTGTCTTAATCTCAGACACTAACATAAATAATTATCAATACTTACTTCAAAGTAAGACTTCTGTGCAGCCGAGATACACAACTTTACATCACAAAATTATTTTGAAAATCCTAAAATGTCCAATGTTGTTCATACAAATGAAAACAAATAAAAGGTTTATGACTGTTACCTCATTATGCTCTGAAAAACAGGCTGCGGCTGGTACACAAAAATACTATGCTTACAATTTTGCACTAAACAAAAGTACAGCAAAACTAATAACCCTCCTAAGCGCATTTAAAGGACAATTATAGTGGGTGGGCAGTTCATAATTTGCCAGTTACACCCACAGCAACTTCCCCTTTCATAAAGCATACCGTTTCTAACATTAAGGATTAGAATAACTTTGATATTCAGATACATACTCCTATATAAAGTAAGTTACCATACAGAAAATGTACATTTTAAAAAGACTGAAGTCAACCAATGAGGTTTAATGTTTTTTTATTTCAAAAAAAAAGAAAGAAAATAAAACACTTCCTAGACAAATGTCTGCCTGATAACAATCCACACCAGTGCTAGACATCAGACGCAAACTTGAATCCCTCCACAAAAACACTGTAGTACACAGCAACACAGAGAAGATCAACAAACGTGAAGTTACCCAAACACAGGAAATGCATCACCTTTCAATAAAAGCATTTCAATGGAAAATTTAATCTGAAGGTTTTCTTCAGTGGAATTATAATATTGTAGTTCTGGGTCTGAGAAACTTAGTTAAGTGCTTACAGTGCAAAGAGCAGCAGATAAGCTTAAACTAAACCGTCGTCAGATGAAATTTGTCCTAGATGAGATTTAAAAAGATCAAAAGATCTACAAGAGTGCTTATTAACACAGTCTATGAGTTGTACAGAAGATTACTGCACCACCTCAAATGACACAATATTATCCTCCGACTGGGTCATTGCCACAAGTACTTATTTAAAAAAAAAAAGAAGAAGATGGACAAAGGAGCACAGCGGAAATTAAAACAGTTACTCCTCAGACTAATGGCATGTTATAGAGGCGCCCTCTAGTGATGGTCCAAGACAACTGCCTTCCAGTACAGACAGAAAAAAAAAAAAAATTACAAAACATAATTCGGCAAGTAACAGGGCAGAGTTTCAGTCCACAGTCAAACATGACAACAGGTTTTACCTACATGGAAAATGCTGGCATTACCAGATGGAATATCAAAAGATATGGCTGATTTGCTTTTTTGTCACCAACATAGACATGCTGGCATGGCAGGGGAGGGAAAAAAAATCATAATAATCATACATGAATGACATGTCTCAGATGCAGACAGAGGGCAAAAAGAGCAGTTGCAAGTGTGTGCATGCGTGTATGAACTCAAGAAATCCTTTTCCAGATGGTGCACCTAAATTTGGAAAAGGCAGGGCCAAAAAGGTTTTACACACAAGATAGAAAACAAACAAACAGTAAAATCTGCCATGTTTAGTCCCCTCGTGCACATTACAAACAAATTCCAGAGTCCACTTACAAAACAAATTCTAAATCCTCCATGTCAGACAACATTCTGCAAAACAATATCTCTAAAACTGTGCAGTCATGGAACAAAGGGTCATGGTTTAACACACAGGCATACACTGCTCTCTTGATTTGCTCCATACATGTGCACTGATGCTAATGGAAACTAGCGCATTCTGTACTCTGATGTCTTGGACACCTCACAAAGTTGACCCTTGAAGTCGATGTCGACAGTAAAGTCCAGGTCTCTCTGTAGGGGAGAGGAAAAAAATACATCTTTAAATTATAATAATTATAAGAGTGTGAACAGTATTGAAGATCAGTAGAGCTGCAGCAACACGGACAACTTCTAGTACAGGTTTCATTTAAAATGAAGACAATAAAATGTACAGATGCACCGATAGCACTATTCTTGGCCGATTCAGACTTTTTTGGTATGTGTGACTTGCTAATAATACTGGTTTTTGCAGTATATTTTAGACATTATTATACAATATAAAATAAATTCTGGATATAAAAGCACAGCATTTTTCATTTGCATTCTTAAAACAAATATTAGCGTTTAACCCAAACCAACATGTGCAATTTTCCACTGTAACTAACTTTTGCTCAAGTTTCTTATTTCACAAAAATCCAAAGATTATATATGCTTACCAAATATGCTTTAATACATGTATTTTTTGTACCATTATATTATTATTTTATAGACATGCATCTTCTGATCATTTTGAATCTTAAGAGCAAATGCTAACTTAGCTAATAAATGAAAAAAAAAAAAGGTCCTCTCTCTGAAAGCAATTATGACTTGCGTATAGAAGAAAATTTTACTCAAGCAACAAAACCTATTTTTGGGGGAGGAACTATAAAAAAATTAAATTAAAAAAGGCTAATAATTTTTATGGGATTGGTGAAGACAACTCCAAGAAATTATTAAAATAAAAGGAGCTAGGGCTGTGCATTATGTAAGGGATATTAATAATAACTCCTTACATTTATACAGCGCTTTACACACAGGGGGAATTTCCTCATCCACCACCAGTGTGCAACATCCACCTGGATGACACGCCGGCAGCAGTTTTGCGCCAGACCGCACACCAGCTGATTGGTGGAGAGGAGACAGTGTGATGAAGCCAATTATGGATGTGGAGGGTTAGGAGGCCATAATGGACAGAGGCCAGTGGGCAGATTTGGCCAGGATGCCGGGGTTAAACCCCTACACTTTTTCGAAGAACATCCTGGGATTTTTAATAACCACAGAGTCAGGACCTTAGTTTTAACATCTCGTCCGAAAGACGAGTCCCCGTCACTATACTGGGGCATTAGGATCCACACAGAACGCAGGTTGGGCACCTCCTGCTGGCCTCACTAACACCACTTCTGGCAGCAACCTAGCTTTCCCATGTGGTCTCCCATCCAGGTACAGACCAGGCGCAGCCCTGCTTAGCTTCAGTGGGCGACCATGTGAGAGTTGCAGAAAGCTAGCTGCCATGTTGCTGTGCAATAAACCACCCAATGTGCTGCACCTCCACAAACCACATTTAAAATCAGTTGATGATCTTGCTTATTGCATGGTCATTTGCTAAGGATTAGATCAGTTTAAACTAGTTTAGGTCTTTGAAGCAAAATATTTGACCAAATTTTCTTAAGTTATGGCACTTTAAATCTTCTAGTCCCTCCACCGCGTACACGATCTTGCAAAAAATTGGCTAGTCAATAGGTGCATGTCTAAACTTTTCTGCAAGTAATTTTCAGCCAATATTAAATGAGATAATAATATTAAAGAAAGTGAATAAACTTTTGGAAGTGATTAAGGCCCAATTGGTATAACTACAGCAGTCGTGTTATTTTTTGGGTTTTTATCTTCAGGAAATCACTGAAGGCATATATTATTTTATTATAACGATCTAATGTGGCAATAAGATCATAACTATACTGTGCATTTACACAGTGGTCATATTAATCCATGTAAACACACCAAAAACAACATTAACATTATAGCAGACACTGTAAAAAGCCCATTCCCAGCCACTACACATTACTGGCAGGGTATTCCAGTGTCATCAAGAGACTGAATGTTGTGGGACTGCCATACCGAAGTTATTATTATGGATTATAGATTGTAATAATTAGAGTTTTTTTTTTTTTTTTTTTTTAAGCATGACTGTAAAACACAAACGCGGTAATGAATATATTAAAACATGTTTGTTTGTTGTAAAAACTCGTAATAATGACAAATTTCTGGGGTCTCCTTATTTCCGGATGCAGCAATCCTGCCGTTGTGGCTGGTGTATTCTGTGAAATTTTCGTACACCTTGGTTTCGAGTGTGGTCCTGAAAAATATTTGTTCGAAGGGCCATCTATCCCTCCCCCCCAAGCCGTACAAGGGGAAGGGCTAAGGGGTAGAATTGGGGTTGGGCCTAAGTTGTAATTTTACAATATAATTTCCAAATTAATGCAGCTTTTAGACTTCTCAAATTCGAAACTTGAAAAATGTTCAATATTCATTACAGAAATCAATCCATTTAAAATGCAACAAAACATATGACCATCCCTACACTTTCACTAAAGGTGCTAAAAGTGAGATATGCATATGAGGCTCACATTATTCTTGACGTTGGGCTTCATGCTGATAGTGCCAAAAATCTCCTCTCCGGTCTTAACTGTCAGATAGTCATCAAGGTAGAACACAGTCTGCTTCCAGTGAGTGTAGGGAGACTCGGGGCCTGCAAGACAAACTCACTTTAACCAGGTTTGACCATCGTTCAATAGAGAGTTTTAATTTTATTGCCATTTCAGCTTTATGGCAAAAAAAAAAAAAAAAAAAAAAAAAAACACAACAGATCCAAGTTTACAACATTTTATAAATACTACTTTTCTGTAATTATAAAAATATTCTAACAATTAAAAGTTATCAACAGCAATAAATAATACACAAGGTAAAATATATAAATATAAATAATAACAATGATAATATACAAGATAAGTCTAAAACAGTTTAAGGTTTCCTTTTGATAAAAATTGTACAATTTTAGAAGGATTCACATTTAAAAATATTTCATTTAATGTCTCTCCAGATAAAAATTGTTGTCTGATAACATTAAAAATAGGGCACTCCACAAGTATATGTTTAACAGTTTGGTTTCTATTGCAATATAGACATTTTGGGGGTTCTTCTCCTTTGAGTAAATGTTAATGCTTGAGTCTCGTGTCCAATGCGGCATCTTCTATAAACAATATCATTATGTCTTGACTTAAATAAATTAGATGTTCTTCCTATTTCTGGCTGAATTTCAAAAGGTTTATTTTCTGGGCACTCCATCCTTCAATAAACTCATGGTGAATACAGAGTGATAAAGAGGGAGGGAAACACCACACACAGCACTTACTGGTAGAGAAGCCTGTCCTCTTGTGGCAGCGAGTGAACTCTATGTTGAAGTAGGTTACCAGAGCATGAATGTAGTCGTTTCTTTTCACCTGCAGGCAGAAAGGTGACGTGAAGGACAAGTCCTCAATCTTCACGGTGTAGATGTCCACCTCCTAAGGAATCGAGAAAATGGGTTAAATATTAAATGGAGGAACACAGGGATTATGTGAAAATTGGAAAGAGAAATAAAATAAAAAACAAACCTTAATTAAGCAAGCAGTGCTAACAAGCTGTTTGGGGTCAACAACATCCACTAGCGGCTCTGTAATGGCCACTTCCTTAATACAGGACATGTCAAAGCCATACACGTTCTCCCACCCTAAAAAAAGCAAATATGAAAATTAAAATGTGTCATCGGTTTAAAGAAAGCTGAACATGTCTCAAGAGCGCATTGAGATTGATGCGTACAGTGAATTTTGTAATCCTTGTACTGTCGGTCCTCAATAGCCGTGACATAGAGGGTGGCTCTGTCAGGGAAAATCAGGCCATCAGGTTTCTGAAACAGCAGAAACAACAACAGAAAACGTGAACATTGATTAAATTTAGAAAGCACATACGATTTTTATACTGAACAGTTTCAACATGGTAAAGGACATTAGCATACACCCACCAGCCATTTGTCCCTGGCATAAATGACAGTGTTAAGCATGGATTCATAGAAGAGACAGTAGCCCATCCACTCAGAGATGATTATGTCTACATTTTCCACAGGAAGCTCGACCTCCTCCACTTTGCCCTTAATTATAGTGACGACTGGACAGGACAAATTTAATAAAAGGTTAAAAATTTTAGGCACATAATAGAGAATAAAATAAGCATAGGTTAAATGCTTAAATAGTTCATCCAAAACTGAAAAGGATCATCATGTAATCTCCCCTCGCTCATTCCAAACCTGTGACTTTCTTCTGCTGAACACAAAAGATAATATTTTAAAGAAAGATGCAAACCTGTCACTATGGTTACCAGTTTCCAGCTTTCTTCAAAATATCTTGTGTTCAACAGGAAAATAAACTGATAGGTTTGGAACCATGAAAGAGTAAATCTTCATTTTTGGGTGAACTATCCCTTGAAACATGCAGAGCAAATGAGGAAGCCAAAAGCTCAGAGAAGGCCTTACTATGATCCAGCTTGTTGGCCTTCACAATCTTCACAGCATAGTCTGATATACTGCTGCACTCAATCTAAAGAATAAATGACCAACAAATAAATGACAAATCTGACAATACACAGCATGATCAAATAATCCCATTCAAATAAATGGCTTAAATGTAACAAAAATGCTGAAAAGAAAAAAAAAAATCATGGGACTACTTCTCACCCCAATCACTTTCTTGGCTCCAGCTTTGGCTGCAAACATACAGAGGATGCCAGTTCCACTTCCCACATCCAGTACAACCTTATCTTTGAAAAGATGCTTGTTGTGAAACATGGAGTTTCTGTACGTCAAAGTACGGACTTCATCCTTTAACATCTCCTGTGGACATTTAATGGGTTTACATTAATCATAAATAAATCAAATTAACTGCACCACTATTTGTGAGATGACTGGACTAACAAAAAAGTACCTCATGAATGCCAAAGTGTGCATAGGAATCAAAGTAATAGTCTTTGGACGTCATGTCTTCTGCTGCAGGTTTCGCAGAGCTTTCTCCCTGGGACACCTTAATTTAAATAGAAAAGAAAGATGTAAATAAGCATTAAGTAAAAAGCATGACACAGGCTTTGCTCAAATATTTGCAGTATTTTCTGTATATTCAAACAAACAAGCAATATAGTCATGAGATGTTAAGAGTTTTAAACCAAATATGCCAAGTGTGAAAAGACCCTGTGTCTCCAGATGTTACACAGAGAATTACAAGGTGGCCACCTCTAATTTTTGTTCCACCTTTCGATGAAAATCAGACAGGCAGTCAGTCACAGCAGGCAATAAAGCCTCAAGTGATGCTTAAGATTATTGGCCATGCATTTAATTACATTTAACATTAGCCCTTTCAAAGATCATGTTATACTTTATAAGATTACAAGTTTAATGGAAGTGTGGGTTATTTTTCCAAGTAACAAATGCCATGATCTGGATCCCACCCCCACCTCACTGTGACAGGAAAAACCCTGGTGTAATTCAAAAAATTGGATTACATTAGTCTATACTTATTAAAGACCTATCTACCGTCAGTTAAAACTATCATAAATGCATTTACCCACATAACTTTACATTTCTTTGAGAAGTCAAATTGTGAGAAGGCAGTAATTTATCTAATTAGAAAGAAAATGTTTTAAAATGGATAGATAATCCAAAAACAAAAATTATGTTATAATTTCTTCTTCACTTGTGCCTAACCTTTCGAAGGGTCCACTTTTTGAAGCTTCAATTCTTTAACTTCTGAATACAACACATTAAAAAATGTCTAAAAGAAAATTAGCCACAACGAATGTACTTGGATACATTAAACAATACAGTATGTTTTATTAAAAAAACCCATGCATTGTGATTAGTAGGGAGCAAAAAAATGTAGCTCCTATCCATCAGTCCCATGCGGTCTCTGCCCAACAATAAGTCATTGAAGTCCTCCGCCAGCGTGCTCACGTGGAAACAGAACAGCGAGCTAACGTTAACTAACATGACTCAAATATTAATACATTTTATCCCGCATTTCATCCGTGGTTAATCAACAACTATAAAGACCGCAGCTAAGCCTCATTTAGCACATTAGCAGTAGCATACACGTGATGTGAAATGAATGAATTATCTGCGGCAGGCTAAAATGGATGCTCAAGATGCGTGTGCGCACATTTCTAGCCACCTGATAACTACATACGCAGCAAACAAATCTGTTCACAGACTAAAGATTCGGAACCAGCGTGTGGCGTAAACAAAGTCGCCGTGTCGATTCTGATATGGTTACCAGCTATTTAGCATCAGATGCGTTTTTGGCGAACCGGCCTTGAGTAGCTTCAGCTTACCTCCATTCTGTCTGCCGTCTCCGCCATTTCGATAAACTGGACTCAGCCGCGACTGCAGCAAAGCTCATGTAAAACACACTTGTTTTGCTCCCGCCTCTTTGCTGTGACTGTATGATTTGATTGGATGACAGTCACGTGGTTTTATAATAGCCACACCCACTTTCTTGCAGCTCTTCGTCATAGGCTTTTCTACTGTGCGTTTTTCCGCTCTTTTGAAACGTGACTGCCATTGGTCCAAACTGTAACATGATTATTATTTATTTATTTTATCACAAATATTATTTTACAGAATTTTTCTGTAAAACTAAAATTTATTATTTCTTGGTTTTAGATACAAATTCTAATGCCTGCTCTATAATAAACCTTATTCTATTTTTTTGTAGTTTTTATATAAATTTTCCTTGGCTTAGTCCATTTATTCATCAGGGGTCACCGTCTAGATTTTATATTTATAAATGTAAATTGTCCAGTTGCAAACCCATTTTTTTTGTAGCAATTATGCAAGTGATTAAAAATTACTTACAATACCAGATTCACTTAACAAGAAGGCACTCAAAACATGACCAATTTGCACATTATGTATAGTCTATTAAATCTCTAAAACTCTGTTATGTTTTTTATTTTGCCATCTTTACTCTCAATTTCTTTATTATCTGTTATATCTATCCTCAGATCAGATAACCCATTGATATTGCTTTGTTTTGATTTCTGTTGTTTTTTGTTCTTGTGTTTTTGCTTTATTGGTACTATTGTAAATAATCTAATGATTATTATTTTAAATGGTATGCATCAAATGTTTCTACGTGTTGTACAAAAATATATTTTATTTTGCACAAGTTTCTGTATTTCATATAATTTCTGGATTCATGGCAACACAGTGGTTAGCACTGTCACCTCACAACAAGAAGGTCGATAGTTCGAGTTCCGACTGGGTCAGTTGACATTTTGCGTGGGTTTCCTTTGTGTGTTCCAGTTTCCCCCACAGTCCAAAGACATGTGTTATAGGTGGATGGGATAAACTAGTATATGGAGTATATGGATGTTTCCCAGTACTGGGTTGCAGCTGGAAGGGCATCCACAGTGTAAAACATATGTTGGATAAGTCGGCGGTTCATTCCGCTGTGGTGACCCCTGATGAATAAAGGGACTAAGCCGAAGGAAGATGAATGAATGAATAATGGTTTCATTGTTTTCAGGTAGATAGTTGGACTTTTGTCAAGCTAATGGAAAAGCTTACAAAAACCTTTTAGTAAACTACTTTATCCTTTAGTCATTAGTTTTATTTGCAATACCAACTATACGGTTATAATTATATACATAAAACAAAGTAAACTAATTTCTAAAAAAAGGAGGGCACTGATAAAATAGAGGAGAAAAATATTATTTACAAAACTACAACCGGAGAAAATGGATGTTTGTGCATTATCATATGAGATTTAGCTCAAAGATTAAGAACATTGTACTCCTTGTCTTCTATGAGAAAGAAAAGTTTGTTATTGTTCCATTTTTCATCCTTAAAGGGAAATAATATTGTTTGGACAACATTCTTGAGAATATGATCTTGTATCTATGTGTCATGGCTTACGATTTTTCGAAGGACACCAGTGTGAGCAAATGGTGACACTTTTTCTTGGATAAACTGTTCCTTTAAATCAAACTGTACATTATTTAACATTGTTCAATTCCTGATGAACTGTAACATAGACTAAACAAAATGAAAATATATTAGTTTACCATGTTCAAGATGATTATGCATCATCAAATATAGGCTACCTATAATATAGCCTAATATAGCCTACCTACAACTTGTTTTTGTTAAAATAAAAAACATATTTGCAACGACTGTTGTAAACAAATCGAAATGTGTAATATTGTAAATAATATATTTAACATATTTGATATTTTTAATATATTTACTTATGCTGCAGTGGCTACCTAGCTGAATTGGCCACAATTTTTCACAATAAACATATTTGAAATTGCCTTAAATGTAAAATTTCATTAAAGAGACGTAGAAAGTGCCTCAAAAACTATAAGATTTAATTAGTTTAGATCATTAGTCAAGTGTGCTGCATAGTATTGACAATATTGAGCTGCAGCTTTACTTCACAGAATTATCATAAATCATATTGCAATCTCTGTCAGGCAAATCGCAATTAGATATTTTCCAAAAAATCAAACAGTCCTATTATGCAGATAATATAATCGTTTCTTTCCCTTCACACATTAAATTGCACACCATTGCAAATAAAAACAGGAACAGCAATCGTCAGATTGAATTAGTGTCATTTACAACCTCTATTTTGCCAACTTATCACCATTCCCACATACTTGCACTTTGATACTTTCAACAGTGTCGATCTTGTTTTCAAGCCAATTAGAATAGTTATCAATTTTAATTGATGTATAAGCGGGCAAATCAAGTAGCGAATGGCAGAGACAGAAGTGTAACTAGCCAATTAAATGAAGAGAAACAGGCAGGAGGCGGGACTTGTGCGGAGGAAGCGCAAGAGCGAGCTCGGTGGCCGTTCTGTCACGAGCTCCGTCCGGGAACACCGACCGACCGAACGAAAAGTCTCGTACATTATTGACGACTAATTACAGCCAATATTCACCTTTCTGTCGAGAAACAGGCTTGTCAGATTAGTTCGTCTAGAAGCAGGATTCCCCGTTGTCCTATCGCGGTCCTTTGGGTGATGTATTCTAACATTTGATAGAGCTAGCCCAGCTCGCTAGCTGTTTGGCTAGCTTGCCGTGCGTGACTCAAAGTCAGAGAGGTATCAATTGTTATTTTAACACCATCGACATTTAGGTGCGTAACCGTCAGTAAAATCAACACGTTGGCTTGTTTTTAATTAACCCGTGCCGCAACGTAAGCTTATGCCTCACATCGCTTTCCCATTGAAGAGAGTTCACGGGATTGAATGAATTAACGTTAGCCAACGGAAACCCCAGTCGCGCCGACTCCCCAGCTTCTTTCTCTCCCACAGCGTTCACTTCTTTTACCCCAGAACAGTCTCGCGGTGTTATATTTGTTTTTGACGAGCGTTTCAAATTCAATTCAAGGCTAAATTGCAGCTCGTGTTTGAGTTCGTGATAGTTAGCTCGCTAGCTCGGTGAACTCACCCAGCGCCAGTTAAACCTGAACATCTGAAAGTCATTTATTTCGTCTTGAACCCGGCTTGGAGAGAAGAACCCTGCAAACATGCCGGCTGTGTCGAAAGGAGACGGAATGCGAGGATTAGCGGTGTTCATTTCGGACATCAGGAACTGTAAGTGCCCCTGTCACACTCAAACACCATTAGTCATTTTCTAACGCGAACATCTGTGTTCAGCTCTTCCTATATACGCCCTACGCTGAATCAAACAGCTCGGTTCTGCATTGCTTCGCTGTGCTTTCTAGCCGGGGTGAATCGTGCCAGTCAGATCAGTGGCTCTTGATGAGGGAGATCAGGAGAGTAATCGCTGATCTCTGAGGCCCGTTAGCTTTAGCTCCGGTGATGATGGAGTGATGCTTCATCGGCAGACAGTCCGCTAGGCCGCCACCGAGAACAGCGTCTTTCCTCTGCAAAATTGTCTATCCAGCATGTCTTGTCTCTCGTCACCTTGACTTGCTGGATAGCGGTTGATATCGCTGTTCGCCAACAGGACACGTTTCAGTTGTGTTTTTCACGATAATCCAGTTATCAAGCTGTCGCCTTGAGCTAAGCGTTATAGGAGGGTCATCTTGTTAAGATGTATCTCTGGTGTTCTGCATCTGCCTGTGTTGTACCTCCAAATTTACCTCTTAAAGATTGCTGTAGAGTTTGATAACAGTTTCTTGATTTATTTTTGAAAGAGTTTTAACGAATGGCTCCAAATAGGATTTATACTGGTGAATTTTTAGCTTTTCGTTTTCAGTTGATCATTGTAAAATATGCTTAATGCCATTTGAAGAACAAGATATAAACGAGAGTCAGTTGTTTTACCCATATGTTTAGAATCGGAATCGGAGGGTTTGGTCTGAGTAGTGTAGTTTGCATCTTGCATCATATTTTGGCACAACACATGCACACAATTCCAGGAATCGTGTGAGATTTTTTGGCAAGCCTGTATAGTTGTTGGATATGCATATAAGGATCTTATGCACACATCTTTGCATATCAAAAATCACAGAATCATGGCTTGGTGTATAGTGCATATGTTTGTGAAGATGACATTTGAAGATATATCGAAGCATGCATGGCACAGAACTATTATTATTTGATTGATTGATTATTATTATTTATTTGTGATCAATATACAGTGTCACAAAGATGTATTGCTTTTGTGCGTAATATTTTATACATAATAGTGATTTGATCAATTCATCACAACACATCAGCCTGTGTTGTATCCCATTACTAGGCCCACACGGAATCTTCACACACAGAAATCGCTGATTTTTAGCCCATCGAGTCAATTTACTTGTGTAAATATGCGCACATTTATATTTATCCAGTTTTTAAATTAATTTCAGTAATATTGACTAATATCAAAATGTTCATTTCATATTTCAAGTCATATTTTAGTTTTTTAGGAGATGTGTTAAATGAGAGACTTGCTTTGTTTATCAAATAAGTGGATCTAATTGGATTTGCATAGTAAACATTGAAAAACAAAGCGTAAAAGGTATTATTTTTTATTTCATATGTTAAGTTTTTAGTTATGATCCTCCCAATATCATTCCGCATAAATCCGCAGGTTTGTTTTTACAAAATTCTCAGCAGAAATAGCAAAAATGTCTGCAGAGTCTGTCTGGCCCTTCCCATCAGCATGCTTTACTTTCTTTTATAGCTTATAAAATCAAAATTATATTAATACATTGTCATACAATCCATGTCCAAAGTGATTTATTACAGTTTTTGGAGTGCCACCCAATGACATCAGAGCGCTTTGTGGGTGTTTGGTAGTTAAGGGATATGTTCAATTTATAATTCATTAATTGCTATTCTTCTCAGATGTTCATTGATAGCTGACACTACTTGAATGATCTGTTTTCAGATGTATTTAATTTCAGCATTGTGGGCTAGTGAGTGACAAGTGCTACATCAGAAAACTATTTGATTTGAGGTCATTACTAATCAAAACAAACAAAAGATTTGAGGTATTGATGCCTTGAAGTCAGTCAGGTTTTTTTTATTAGCTTGTCCATTACTACAGTGCACACTAGGGATGTGCTGGTAAAAGTTTCTAATGGTATGATAACCTTGAATAAAATACCACTGTTTCACGATATTGTAATTACTGCTCTAATAGAAGTTCTTTTTAAATGTCTGGGTAAAAAAAAAACATTTTCCCACTTAAACACAATTTATTTTATTTTAAGAAACATGTGTAATATATTGGAGCGGTAAACATGTCATGCTAAATAGTGAAAATAAATCATTGACTTCACTCTTCATTATTATCATATATCGTTACCTTGGGAGCGGTATAACAGAACATTTTAGCGGTATTAAAATCTTGACTTTTCCAAACCGTGGGAAACCTTGAAACTGGTTATCATCCCATGCCTAGTGCACATAGTCTGGGACACCTGATGTTTCATCCCAGCAGTCTTGCTTTTTTCATCTAAATGAAAAAAAATCTTCACCATGTTTATTCTCTTGCTTTGAGATTTAGCAATGATGGGTGTTGTTGTTGGCTTCATTTGCAGTCACATTGCATGTTACCGCAAGCTTTCACACTGATAAGCCAGCATGTATGCAACAATATGTTGACCCATGCCACTTACAGCTATGTCAGGTTACTTTAGCAGAATCAGTTTATTCTCTCAGTGTGGATGAAAACTAATTTGATCTTTCATTGCAGCCAGCATTAAAAAATTAGTGGGATGACTTAATTACCATTCCTGTAAAGATAGCTTGTGATAACGGTAAATGTAATTTTAATTAATTCATCAAAAATTGCATTTCAAAACAATTTAATTTGTAGGAATTGTTAAAACTACAACACCAGTAAAAACCTGTGTGCATGGTCAACAGAGAGTCTGACTTGTGCATTGGAAATGAAAGTGTTTTGTGTGAGGATCAGATTCTTATAGTACTATTTGATACTTTTTGATTAGAAAAAAGGTTGCAGGCACCATATCGCACAAAAACATGATGTTAGCACTAATATGTTTATAGCAGTTCAAATTGGCATTTTTTTGGTTCTCTGAACATTATTTTATTTGCAGCAGTTAATAGGATGTCATCAAGTCCTTTTTTAAAAAATGCATATCCAAAGCAAAGCGTATTAATCCATGTAGTTATCGCTGCAGCCCGGAGCTCTCCAAGTGGGAGAGATTACACCACAAATAGGCTGGGTTTAGGGTTGGTGTAAGTGTAGTAGGCATTAATATAACACAGCAGGTTACTCTGAGGTTGGGTTTAGGGTTGGGGTAGATGAAGACGTTAATAAAACACAACAGTTTACTGTGAGGTAGGCATGGAACAATAACCGTTTTCAAGGTATACCGTGGTTTGGTATTATCAAGATTTCTGCTATAAAGTTCCTAAGGTATGTGTAAGATTTTTTTAGTTATGTTTTGTTTGTTTTTTAGGACAACAGTATCTCCAGCAGAAAAGATATCCAAAGATGCTGTTTTAAATTGTAAAGAAATCAATATTTTGAAACTAATAAAAACAGTAGAAGTCAATGATTCATTTGAATTATTTAGCCTGACATGTTTAATGTCTCAAAATATTATAAATGTTACTCAAAATAAAATATATTGTGTTTTAAAGGGGAAAAAAGTGGGTTGTTTTTTACCCAGACATTTAAAATGAATATATTTTAGAGCAATAATCACAATACTGTGGAACCGCATTATTTTTAATTCAAGGTTATCATACTGTCAGAATCATATACTGGCCCAAGCCTACTGTGAGGTTGGGTTTAGGGTTTTGTGGTAGGTGTAGGCATTCATAAAACACAAAAGTTTGGACTGGACCCTTTTTAATTTATCCATTGTGCACAAGTAACATTGGAGCAAAATAATAAATCTGAAGATTTTCCTAAGGGTGATTGATGGAGGGAATATTAAGAAGTGGACCACCTGTGTGTAGAAGGTTTAGAGGCAGTGCAAAATGTTGCAGTTTCACCAGGATTTTTTGAGACCATGGTGAGGGGACCTTGACCCATCTAGAGAGAACTATATAATGTTTTTCTAATGTAATCGCTGTCTGCATTTGAACCTATTTTGTAAAATGAATGCTTTGTGATAATGAAAAATAATAATTAATTATTTTACTTTGAGCTACAGTAATGAATTGACAGTACTTTGACCTATTTTTTTCACTCGAAAGAGCTAAATCAAAGAAAGCTATCAAGTTTTATTTTGACGGGCTTCATATGGGCTTTTATTTTGGTGTAATTTGATGTAATTGCTATTTCTGTAAAAACAGATTTTACCCATTAACCAATTTGCCTATTAAAATGTTGGAGATTATGCAGATGTGAGAGAGTGTGACTGGTGCCCATTGTGTTCCCAAATGTACACAAAACTCAAAGCATATATATTATGCAGAAATTGGGTGTGTCTCGGTCCGCTCTATAGTTCAGTAGTCAGTGGTCTGTTGCAGAGTAGGTTTAGTGTTGACAAAAACAAACACAATCTGGTTTAGATCAGGAGTCTGTTCTTCGGACGTGGATTACTCAGTTAGCTGGATTTGGTTATTGACGATTTGACACGATCCAGGATCGTTTCGTTCTTTAAAACTCACCTGAGAGTTGTTGTCATAGCAACAGTTCTGGTAGCTCAAACCTGCTCGGGTGCAGACTCATTTCATATAAACAGGATTAGATCGGGTCAGTTCAAGCAAAGATAATACTGAAAGTATGTACCGATTGCTGATATTTTCTTACAGTAGTAGTTATATACTTATATATTTGTAATTATGTTTATCTGTCTACACGCTTCTGATTATTAATAGCAACCTGTACATACATTCGTTTATTGTAAATCTCTGTTCATGGCTAATACAACCTGTATATAATGTTCATAGTACATCCATCTGTAAATATCACCCATAGTTTTTCTATAACTGCACTTTATAATTTATACCTGTATCCTGCACTTGCTGCTATTGCACTGCTGGTTAAACCTAAACTGCATTTCGTTGCATTGTACTTGTACATGTGTTATGACAATAAAGTTGAATCTAATGCTAATCTAATCTAATACACTTGGGAAAATAGTAAATATATATTTTAACTATATATATATATATATATATATATATATATATATATATATATATATATATATATATATATATATATATATATATATATATATATATAATAAGTTAAAAAATATATTTTAATAAAACTTGTGCAATCTGCACTCCGAAATAAAAGTACAAAGACTGCCACCTGGTGGTTCAAAGATAAATTTATTGATTAACTTTTTAGATACAAACACGTACAATCGCTTCAGTACAATTTGTGTATGACAATAGACATGCACTATCTGCAACTTTTTTTTTTTTTTAAAGAATACGTTTATGTAGTCATGAACATGTTTTGACAGGTAATATGACGGTGATTTGATGCTTCACAAAAGTTGCAGACACCTTTAACAATATCTAAATGCTTTTGTGATGCAAAATTAATTTTAACATCCAGTTATTCTTTACAGCGATTGAGAAACCGGCTACTATAATACAACTATGGCTTACTAAAGAAAATCCGCTCTAACTGTAAAACTAAATAAATTGCTAAATACTCTTGACACATGAAAGTGTAAAGCATGCAGCCCACAACAAAAGTGGAAAGTTAATCTGTATCATATTTTGCTTACATGGATAATTGAATATTAATCAGATGATGTCATTATGCTGCTGTGCCGTCAGCCAATCGTTGCATTGCTAATTATGATTTTGAGGATCAATAGATCTGTCCTTCACAACATATGCAACGATCTCAGATCAATTCATCCAGACATTTGATCTGATTCACGAACTTGTTTAAAGAACCAAATTAGCGAGAGATCGGTTATCAAGATTAAAAGATCCAAGATCTGCCAAATCATCTTAGATCATTTAAGCGAGCTACGAAGAACAGACCCCAGGTTCAGTGGTTTCGCAGCCCTTGATATAGGCTAAACCTTCTGTCAACTCTAGGTTTAGTCTAGAGTTTATAATTGGCTGTGGACTGCATAGTATGACACAGATGGCAAACAGGGAATTGCATGAAACATTAGGGCTGAACAATAAGTCACATGTGATTGCCGTGCACATTTATCTGTAAAGCTAGCTGTATTATTAGTTGTGAATCTCCAGTATGTGTTCAGCTGGAGCAGAGTTTACTACACAGTCACAGAGCCATAGTTTTCTGCCAAGCTACGCAAAATATTGCATGCGAAATTATCATGCAGTAGTCAAATCTCAAATAATCATTCTGCAGTATTAACAGCTGTTTGCATTGCTTTTCAGTGAACTATGGCCCTTTGTAGTAAATGTTGCTAATGTTAAACCTGAATGCATATGCTTCTGTGAAATGATGTCTCTCACACAGAATTTAGCACACAACATGTTTCATGATAGCATTTTCAGGAGTGACGGGATTTCCAACATTACATACTTCATTATCAGGAAAATTATAAGAAGATGAATTCTGGTAAATCAAATGTTGTCTTGGTCATTTGTTTATTATTCCTGTTGAATTGAATGAAAGCAGGATAACAGAAGATGAAACTACACTATAAGGATTTTCCATAGACTAGTATTTTCTGGGTTTTAACTTGGCATATTTGGTTGTTCTGTGTGACTCACGAGAGAAAGCGCCCTCTGACCTTTTAAAGGAAATTTCCTGCTGATCACATCATCGTATTTTCCTCACATGATGTGCAAGACAGTCGCAGCTTTTGCTAAATCGCAAATGAGGTTTTATGTTGATTTATAATTAAGCTCTATGAAACATCATATCAGTTTGATTCATTTCTCATGGGAGAGTCAGCAGAATTCACCTTTGTGTTCTCTCTCTAAGTTTTTGGATAAGCAGTTTGTCTCAAAAATGCTTTGTCTAAAAGGCTTTCATTTGGAGCAAAAACATACCCATGGACTGAGGTGACTTTTAGGGGTGTGAGCCTACACTGGTCTCACGGTTTGGTTTGGTTACGATTATCATTCCATCGATTCAGTTCAATTCAATATCTCGGTGCATCATGGAGCATTGATGATGCTTTCTATATGCAATTTGATATTTTACTTGGCAATACAATAATTCTTGTGTTCAAATGTATAATTTATATTTATATATTATTTGTAATACAATTTTGTCTTTTAAGACAAGCAGTCAGTTATATGTACTGTACCTGTAGTTTCACCTGCTCAAAGAAAACACTCTTCTGAATGTATCAAACAACGCTCAAGTGCATGCACCGAACAACATGAACATTTATAAAAAGTAAACAAATGGTAATATTATCCCGCTTGCTTTTTGAGTGTTGTCGAGCGAGTTCTTAAACGCCTATGGTTTATCACATACTCAACAGAAAAGGCTTCGAATGGCTCTGGTGCTGCAGTGGCTCAGCAAACAGTGACATGGACACATGTTAAACGACCACGGTGATCAGCTGATCCATTACAGCCGGTGACCGGTTAGCTGATCGGTTCAGTTTGATTTTGCGATCTCTAACCCAGAATAAAACCTGTTCCAGAGCAGAGTAGCCATGTAGTGTAAGTTATCGTAGTGATGTAACCCAAACAAAATCAACAAATAAAAGTTACCTGGGTTAAAACTGAAACTGGATTTGTGCATTTGGCCTCAGGTCTTTGATCAGTGAGTCTACAATTTTGGGGTTAGTCTCAATCACAGATTTCTTCTAGTGCCCTTAAACGTTTGCTCCCTGTAGAGTATTGATGCTCATCTATCCTTAAGTGTAGTTCTGAAGTACAAAATATGAATTTACGTGAATTGAACTTTAAAAAAAGCTACTTACATGGGCGTGTAAAGCTGTGAGCAGCAGGTAAAAGAGAGAGCGTGATGGGAGAGAGAAAGAGGAGAGAGCAAGCTACGGTCATCTGTCAGAGGCTCGATCTTACTAAAAATCAGAAGTAACACTTGAAATGCTAGGTTTTTATATTTAAAGTGTTTATTATTAAATTTAAACACACTTCCCTGCTTTGAAAGGGCAGAAAATTCCTCGGGCACTTGAGCGGTTGAAAGTGGTGTCTATCAGTGTTCAAATGCAGTGATAATCTGCAGACTATAAGCTTTAGACACCTATTTCAAACACTCCAGTTTTTATTAAGTGCTTTTGTAAACTAGTGATTATCGTGTGAACTCGGCAGTAATCAAGAATCCACTCAGCATTGCAATGCTCAAATTGTAAGCGGGAAATGCTCTTATTACAAAATTTCAGTACAGACTTGAAGTCCTAAATACGCTACCAGCTTCGCAACCCATAACCAAATAATTCAGAAGCCGCTCTTTTAATAGGATAAGAAAACTCATTAATAATTACACTCTGGCATTGAAGTGTATGTATACATTGAAGTATTCATAGTCCTATGCTACGATATCACCAGTGACCCTGACCCAGTGTAGATATTAAAAATTGAAGATGAATATAGGGAGGAAAAGCTCAAAATTAGCCAGTTGTTGCCTACAATCAAAGCTAACCGGTGCCAATATTGTCTTTCTTGATGTTCGACACACGTTAATCTGTTTTAGTCCAAGGTTTCATGACCCATTTAATGGCTGAAATGTTGCAGGTTGTAACAAAGTATTAATCAAAACAGTAGTCCTAAATAGCATTTAAACATCTGTAAAATATCAGTTCTTCTGTTGTTTATAAATACCAGTGATATTCTACAATGAAGATGTTTTTCTTTCACCATTCGTGCCCCATGTAAAGTGAGCCAGTGTCTTTACCGTCCTTAACAGTGGCTGAATTTGTTTGCATAATATACTGATTTACAATTGAGCTAATTGAGATGCACTCACTGAGATGCACTGAAATTTGCTATGGTCACTTAGAACCGAATAAATGTGCATACTCGGATGTAGAAAACATTAGATCACTAAGTGAACATGTGAAAAAAGGCTGCACTTTCCTTTTGAAACATGCAGCATAAACAGACTTATTTAAATGAGTCACAGCCTTCTTCGATTTTTGAAAAGGGGATTAAGCCATTAAAGCCAACTGTGCTTTAGATTTGACTTGTTTTGGCAGATTCTCTTCCAAAGCACTGGCACAATACACACATCTGAAGACCTTTAATGTTCTAATCAGAGTATTAAATATATGTTCAGCCTATGAATCTGCTCAGGTTTAACTAGAAGGATTCAGCCTACCAGTTTGCATTAGATCGAATGGTTTAAACTGTGCAAAATGCGAGGGTCTAATTGTATGTTTGATTTTGTTAGCCTTAAGGAGAAGCTTGAAATAGTTTTACACACTGGCACTTAGGCTAATCATTCCAGGGGCTTTATCCTGTGTAACCCCCAGCCTAAGAGAAATGTGTTGCTATTTCCTGTCGTTTTTCCTGGTTTCCTGTCCTTCTCATTTATCATCATCTGCTTATTCGGCCATCCTTTTCAGTACGCCAACTTTTATAATATTGATAATCACACAGCTCTAACCTCAAACAATATTTCCTTTAAATAAAATTCTGGATTTAAATTCAAATGCAAACATCCTTGAAATGATTACCGATATTTAAAGAGCCACAATTTTAGACAGATCTGAAATGATGTCTAGGAGAAATGCATTGACTGGACTAAAAAGCTCTGCAGTTATACAGTCTAAGCTGCGCTGTGGTGAATGCAAATACTTATCTCCATTTGTGGTGAGATTCAAGCAGCAGCTGGGCATTTTGTCAGCTCATGTTGCTTCTTGCTATGTTCAGATCACCCAGTGATAAACAATTGCTCTGCAGTGTCAGTTGAAGTCTTTGCGTTTTCTGTTTTTCTCCTCAGGTAAGAGTAAGGAAGCTGAGATTAAACGCATAAATAAAGAGTTGGCCAACATCCGCTCAAAGTTTAAAGGAGACAAGGCGTTGGATGGATACAGCAAGAAGAAGTATGTGTGCAAGCTGCTCTTCATCTTCCTTCTCGGCCATGACATCGACTTCGGCCACATGGAGGCTGTCAACCTGCTTAGCTCCAACAAATACACAGAGAAACAGATTGTAAGTCGTTGTCTATATTAAGCTCTTAAATTAGTGATAATTTTTTTGCTTGTCTTTGCCTTTTATTTGTTGGGATTGCAACACTGTTGATTTTGTGAGTGTCTATAAATAAGTGTGTTTGTAGTAGGTTATTGCACACTTTTCTGCCACTCACAACCAGAGTAATTACAGGGTTCTTGCGTGAAGTGGACAAAGCTGTAAGGAAATTAAGCAAAATATGGCAGTAGTAACAGGGTGTAATGGCATATATTTGGTGACCACTTCTTGTATGTCTATAGTGGCATTTTGTGACGGTTATACAGTAAACTATTTTACTGTATAAGTAATTCCCACATTTTTGATATGGTTTGGATATAATAAGTACACAAAATACAGTAGTGTCTAGGGCTGGGCGATATTACGAAACAATTATCATGATATCATGTTTTATATAATTCGGTATCAATAATTATTGTATGTTTTTTTTAACAATATATTTAGGTATATTAGGATTTTTTTAACCACTTTATTTTAATTTACCAACATTACCAAGGCAAATAGTTTAAACAAAAATATTTAAATAAAATATCTGATCTCTTTATAATAAAATAAGCATAAGTGTTAAAGAAACTCTTAAACTTGATAAATGGAATGTTACAAAGCGTTTGCAATAGTAAAGTGCAAATGCTGAACAATCAAAGCAAACTTTAAGATTAAAACCTCAAATTAACCTCAAACTCTGTCAACAAAAGAAATTAAGATAATCAAATCTGAGCTTTCAAGTAAAGGCACCAGCCATCATTATTCAAATACACACTGCAACATTACAAATTGTGAAGTTGGATGACTATATTACCTCTATGCTAAAAGATGTTTCAGATGGGGTGCTAGTGGCTGGGATGCACAAGAAAAGAAACTAAAAAGCCACTCTGGCGCAATCTCCTCACTGCTGCTATACAGCACTCATTTTTGCGTGTGGTGTTATTTCGACCTGCGCTTTCATTGGAAATGACAAACTTGCACCCTAAGCATATTGACAATGCTTCCAAGCGCATGCTCAGTAGCCACATTTTAATAAAACTATAGCACTTCATACCGAAGCTTTTTTATCGATATTGACAATGGTGTTCGGTCAATATATAGAAATAAAACACCTCTTAGTGGTTATGCTCTATATGACATTCCTGAGTTTAGTTAACCTTAACAGAATCTAAATGTTTTCACTGTTCTCTTTTAACACATTCTCTCTATTATGTCTACAAAGAGAGAGACATGCAAGTCATTATATGAGCAACTGATATGCAGGATATTGACTACAGTGTCAGGACAAACAGATCCAGTGTGCTTAGTGAATGGCCTTCAGTGTATAACTATTTTATTACATGATTCAGAAGTAGGGGATTGGTGTATTGAAAAAACTGTATTCAGCAGGATACATTTTAATTGGTCAAATTAGAGCTGCACGATTCTGGCTAAAATGAGAATCGCTAATTTTTAAATTATTTTTTGCTTAAAATAAAGATCACTATTTTCTCACGATTCTGTATATGTAAAATAAAGGTTAATATGAGTAGGCTATTATTATTCTTGTCTCAAACATGGTAAAAAAAAAAACTACATTAATATTATATGTAGGTCTACTGTTTATTCTTATGCACAAAACTTTGTGTTCGCTAAGAAAGGAAAAAGCATATCAAATGCTTGTCGTAGTCTAATCATAACTCTATAATGCCATGTGATTAATTAAATGTTGTGCATGCTTTCGGTTTCATTTTTACTGCTAAGTATGGTTCATCCTTTCCGTCCGGCTCTCAAACAATTACTCTGTTCCACAAACTGAACATTATTTACAACTTTATTACCTGTTATTCACAGCCTATGCAGGTTCTGTTCACTTAAGTAGACTTCATTCACAGGCGCGCGCCTGCCCTCTATGTGGTAACAGCTCATGGTCAGCAGCACACGTCATGTGTGATTTTGCGGCCGCGAATACATAATTACATGAAGACAGAAATGACATTTTTGGGTAAATTATACCTTATAAATACAGTATGTAACTCTTTCAACACCATTGGTGTCCACGTTGCTGAACACTGTATATAAACAATGTGAACTTGTGCGGCCACCTTTTCTTCTCTTCTGAACTTGAAAATATGATTGGCAGAATCGTAGAAATGCTGGATTAAGATCGTCTAGGGGGTCGAATCGAGATCGCGATCTTTTTTCGATTAATTGTGCAGCTCTAGGTCAAATGTGTGAACATAAAAACATCTAGAATTTCATCAAAGGTTTTTGTTTCAGATTAATGTTATTTTAAACTTTAGTTTCATCAAAACAATCCTGAAAAAGTTGCACATTGTTCACAAATACTAAGCAGCCCAGCCGTTTTCAACATTGATTCAACAATAATCCAAATCAGCATATAGTAGTTTCTGAAGGATCATGTAACACTGCAGACTGGAGTAATTCTTGCTGATAATTCAGCTTTGTCCTCATCAAAACAAATTGCATATATTGAAATAGAAAACGGTTATTTCAAATAGTACAAATAATTCACTGTATTCCTGGTTTATTTTTTTAAAATGCTTTGAGTCTTCTTTCATAAACATTTTGAAATCCCACAAACTCAAGTGTTGTACTCTCGAACAGTAAACATGTAAATGTATGGAAATTTTAACCAAGGATACAGTTTACTCTTGAGAAAGTTATAAGTGTAAACAGCTAGACGTCTCTGATGAATGTGGCTTCAGCTAGTGAGAGTCAGCAACAGATGTGTTTTTAGCTTGTCAGAGAGGCTTAGTGGCACTCTATGCCATGTAGACCTACCATGAGGTCTAATTATCTCCTGCTGATCAAACACCCACTCTAGCAGCCACATTCCCATCAGCCACGCTGCTCTCCACAGGGGAACACTGACAGAAGCGGGGCAGAATCTGGGCAATCTAAGCATGTTTCAGTACGAAAAGGACAACAATCTGAGGGCCATTCTGACTCAGCTTATCTCTCCCCTTGAAATGAAAAGGCATTGAAGTAACATTTACAATGCAAACTAGCTCATAACACATGTTGTTACTAAACACCACATGGTCGTAGCATTTGTTTTTGGATAATGTTCTGAATGGCAAAATGAGGGAAATTTACATAGTGTGAATAAATTGTGGAGGGCTTGCAGAGCTATTCAGATTTTTTTTCCTACTGCATTTTATACATCGCTGTTAACTGGAAAAATGTTGAGGTCATGTATCTTGTTATCCTTTTGTAAAAGTCCTTTTCACAGCAAGATCTGAAGAATGTGGTGATGTCATCTTGTTTTGACCTGCTCCTCCCATACGGGGAAAATACATTCAATCCTCATTTCCCATGAGCCCAGCCCGAAACTATAGCAAGCTTTTGTAAAGAAATGAGTAGAAGATTTTAGTACCCTTATATTCAACTCCAACATGTTCACGATAGCTTTTAGACTAAAATAATACTTAAATGCATGTTTCAAAACATTATTTAGGTCACCCAGTGGTATGGTTTTGGTGTGTTAACCTAAATAACGAGTCACGACCTCCAGCTAATCTTTTCAACACGTCCATTAGCTTTTGCTTTAATAGATGGTATTAAATTTGACCAGCAGTGCATCATGAAAGTTGAATTTTGATTATGATAAATGTTTTCAAAAAAATTATTAAACCAGCAAAAACAACAATTGTGCTTAAGATAAAGTTCTCTGAAAAATAAAGGTTTGCTTTTTAATTTAGTCCCCCTTAGGACTTCCAAGATGTAGATGCCTTTTTTTAAAATTAAGACCACAGGTTAAGCTAAACATTTCTTGAATGTTCTATTGAGCTAAAAAACTAAAAACTTACTGAGGGTGAAGACATTAACAAACGTTTAATGGGTGTAAATTATTCCTTTAAAGGGCACCTATTTTCCCCCCTTTTCAAGTTTTAATATAAGTCTTTTGTGTCTCCAGAATGTGTCTGTAAAAGTTTCAGCTCCATCAGATTATTTAATATACCTTTCAGAAGTTTGTAATTTTGAGCTTTGAACACAATGTAGATGTTTTTGTTGCCTGTGCCTTTAATGCACGTTTTCCCCGCCCACCGTTCCCACATGCCAGTCAGAGTGTGCCAGAATGTGTCTCTGGCTGTCTTAAATAAACAGCACAATGACAGACATGAAGGAAGCAGAGCTCATGTAACGTTTGTGAGAAATACTACAGTAAAATATTTACCACTGATTATTTGGTGTATTTGTTGTAGAGTTAATTCATGCCTTGCTGCAACGATGAGTCACACACAATGTCAGCACAAAGTTCACGCGCACACACACAGATTTAATTTTGCATGGCAAATGTGACAGGATACATGTTAATATCCACTGCTTTTACGGATATCTGTTATGTAAATGTACAAAATAAACCTGATTTAACTTCCACAAACTAGGATTGAAGTGTTTTCTTCTATAATTGTACAGACACACAGATGTGGTGATAGAGTAAAGACTGTAAAATTGCTGTAATTCATTACACGCATGCACTGTTTTAAAAACATTTTAAACCTGTAAAACTCATTCTTGATCACATTTGATGATGATTGATGATCACAGAGAGCTGAACAGAGCTAAACTTTTAATCCCAGTTGCTTTGTGCACGTCCTGTCTTGTGTATATAATTATACGCGTTACTTCTGAGACATATTGATACGCGGTTGTCAATCAATTCGGTGGGTGGGGAAACCGCACTCCTTGTCACGTTGCGGAGGGCCTCAAGATGGGAGGGATTTGGGTCCTATTTTAACATCAGGAAATTTAAAAAAGAGAATTATTGTCTTTATATTATCCTAATATGACAGTGGACCCACTATACCTACACAGGGTTCTGTCCAAACAGCTTTCAAAAGATGATTTTCATCATAGGTGCCCTTTAAATGATTGTTTTTAAGTCTTCCTGCATAAATTGTGCATGACAGAATAAGAGAAAAAGAACACAGAAAACCAACGTTTTCATGAAACAGGCAAGAAAGAATGCAAAAGCTTATAGAGTGAAGTGCTTTTTTATAGTTTATATTCACAAACTTCAATAATGGTGCTTAGATACACCAAACGGAGCAAATGATAGATTTTTGGTAGCTTATTGTAGCAGAATTCAGATCAGTTGATCCTTATCATCTTGCAAGACACATTTCCTCCAGACCTCCAGAATGTACAAGCACGTACAACATCACCATGCAGCAAGAGTGGAAAAGAGGCAATTTAAGCGAGCTTTAGCCCTTGCAGCTGTGAGGGAGACGCATTAGCTCAGCGAGGGGGAAAATCTCTCTCTCGTGGTTTAGTGCTTATCCACTGAGCTTGCAGCACTGCCACTCTGAGCCTGTTTGAAGATGACAGTTCTTCGGTGACGCTGTCCTCATTTTAGCTTTACCCGACACTCATTTGCCCAGAGTCTGTGCAAAATAGAGTATAACTTCTTTTTGCTTCTTCCTCTTTCTGGCTTCTTCAGGGATATCTGTTCATCTCTGTGCTGGTGAACAGTAATAGCGAACTGATCAGGCTGATCAACAATGCCATTAAGAATGACCTGTCCAGCCGTAACCCCACCTTCATGTGTCTGGCTCTGCATTGTATCGCCAATGTGGGCAGCAGAGAGATGGCCGAGGCCTTCGCTGGAGAGATCCCACGCATCCTTGTGGCCGGGTAAGCACTGACTTGAGCCTGTAGAGGTTAAGGGGATTCAGACTGAAGGGCTTCACAAAGAAGGAACTATATTGTGTGAGATGGAAAAAAAAAAGTTGAATAAAACAGGAAGTGTGAATTCACTATGTCACTAGGAAGTAAAGTGAAATCATGCGTTCTTTCTGTGCATTGGAAAAGTTTAGTTTTAACCCTTTTTATCCATTTCCAAGCATTTTTGTCCTGTAACTTTTCGTCTTTCAGCTTACTTGAATTAAACCATCCAAAATTAATATTTATAGTTTCATTTTTTTAGACTTCCAATTTCATCGGAAAATTCCAGTTGCAGTACATTAGACAGTACATATTTATTAAACCTGCATATTGATTTCAAGCAAAATAAACCTTAGTTTGTTTAAATAAACCTTAAACAAACCCAAAATAAAACCTTAGTGTTTCTCAATCTATTAATAAGAATATTTATATAATGAGGTTAAAAATATTAATGTACTGTATATCTGACCGATCAATTTAGTATTTTGAAAAACAAAGGGCATGTAGTGCAAGTTTACTTGTCCTGCCCACCAATAATTCATATAAGTTCAGTTCTTCAAGGAGCCGATGTCTGAAACACGATGGTGATGTGATGTTTCACTCGTAAATGCCACAATCCTAAAACAAAGAAATATTATCAGCACAGCTTTAAATGACTTGTATAAGTGTCATTGTCACTGTGGGGGCTCTGGCGAATAAGCGCTTATCAGGGTGATCAAAATATGAAGTTTGAAGATGCTGGTAATGGTAGTTTGAGTATATAGACAAGACTATTTTTATGAGCCAGATGATACTGGATAAGTGAACCCTTACAAGGTTTAACAGGAAATCAAATATGCTTTTTGAATTTTATTATTGGAGTTTTGTTACAGCTGCAGTTTTATTTATTGTTTTGGTCAAAAATCATCAGAATATTAAGTAAAGATCATATTTTAAACTCTCAGTTTCCAGATTTTTAAATAGTCACTGCTCTGCTAAATATTGTCTTATCCTAACAAACAATAATGAAAATCTTATTTATTATACTTATTAATTTCATGTCATGTATGTGGGAAATTGACCCTTTTGGTTTTGTGGTCAAGTGTTTGTGTATTTATGGGTTACTAAAGGCTGAATATTGGAGAAACATTAATTTATTTATAAGTTAATTTAAGTGGATGAGTGCTGCAGTAGATGGCTAATATATTTCCTATTCTAATGACAGGGACACAATGGACAGTGTGAAGCAGTCAGCTGCGCTTTGTCTGCTCCGCTTGTATAAGACCTCCCCTGACCTGGTGCTTATGGGTGAATGGACCTCTAGAGTGGTGCATCTGCTCAATGACCAGCACATGGTGAGTCTGGCACACAGGAAACCACAACCTAATCATGCTCACACATCCTTGTCAAAAGTATGCATATTTTGTGTTCTTAGATTTCTGATGTTCTTTTCTTTTAGGGTGTAGTCACCGCTGCCATCTCTTTGATCACCTGTCTCAGCCAGAAGAACCCTGATGAGTTCAAGACCTGTGTGTCACTTGCCGTGTCTAGGCTCAGCAGGGTGAGTGTGTGATGTGTGTTTATAAATCTGAACTGGAGTTATCTGAAGAGGAGATACAAACACACTGCAAAGTCGGACTAAACTTTTTGGGGGGGTGGTTGCTGGAGAAGTGTGTTACACCTGTTAACGTGTCCCTGTTTAAGCACTGTCTGCATTTGGTCCTGTCTATCAATGTTGTGTGAAATTGACATAGAAGCACTAGTGCTGATTATAAAAATAAACTAGAGCTCAAGGTTCTAGATCATAATCTACAAAACTCACAGCTTGTAAAATAAAGTTTAATAAGTCTTGTCTAATAAAAGTCTTTTAGAAAAAAATGTTTTGTCAGGTAAACGGGTACTATTTTGTTAAACCATACAGTCTTTTAAAAACCCCATTCTTCTTGCTCTCACTACCTTGTTTCTATTCCTGTGCTACTCTTCTATTGTTTCTATACCTGTCTATTCCTTGGTTCTGCTTGCAAGTTTTTCCTAGATGTGCAACAAATGGTAGTTCCCAGTATAGTTAAAGTCAAGAGAAAAACAATTTCCCCAGATTAATGTTCATTTGTTTGATTCATTCAAATGTTTTCCTTCCTCAGATTGTGTCCTCAGCCTCCACTGACCTGCAGGACTACACCTACTACTTTGTTCCTGCCCCGTGGTTGTCCTGCAAGCTGCTGAGACTTCTGCAGTGCTACCCACCCCCTGAGGATGGTGCTGTGAAGGGACGGTTGGTTGAGTGTCTGGAAACCATCCTCAATAAAGCCCAAGAGCCACCCAAATCCAAGAAGGTTCAGCACTCTAATGCCAAGAATGCCATCCTGTTTGAAGCCATTTCTCTTATCATTCACTATGACAGGTGCCTGTTTGCTTCATCTCTCTTTTTCCTCTTTTTTACATTAATAAACATGCAGCCTTTTAAGGTATACACCATTTGGTAGTCTGTGCAAACACAGATCCTCTGTGTGCTTTTTTTCTATGTGATCTTGTTTTTCTATGTATCTTTATATTTGTTTAATTACAATTTTTAATCCCCTCGCACATGTACTCATCAATGCAAGTGTCTATTGTTTTGCTGTCTTCAGTAGTTGGTTGTTCTTGTTTGGTCTCTTTATTTTCCGACTTGGAAACAATTCAGTGTTGTCACGTTTTGGACAAGATAAATGTATATTTGGATATCAAAGCTAGGCATAAAATTCTGACCAAACTGAGAAAAAAAATTATTTTTCCAAACCACTGTAAACCTTGAATCATCCCCTGCCTAATCAAAGCACATTAGCATTAGCTGTGCATACACTGTGCATCTGGTTGAAAAAATTTTGCAGCTCTGTGCTACTGAACACATTTGTGACGCAGTCATTGTACTCTAGTGTACATGTAGAAACATAATTTTTGTTTTAGAAACATTACTTGAAAAACTAAAACCTAGAAGCGGATAATTGCACACTGACACATTTGTTATGATTTCTGCTAGTAAATTGTTCTGCTTGTGTATCAGGAGTTAAGCCCATTGTTTAAAACGATCAGTTATGGTGTTTTGAGGCTTTAGTTTTCAAAGTGGCCATGTTTCTCCACAGCGAGCCGAATCTTCTTGTCCGGGCATGTAACCAGCTGGGCCAGTTCTTACAGCACAGAGAGACCAACCTGCGCTACTTGGCTCTGGAAAGCATGTGCACCCTTGCCAGCTCAGAATTTTCCCATGAGGCAGTTAAAACTCACATAGAGACAGTCATCAATGCCCTGAAGGTAAATGGTTAGATTTTGGGATTTCTAAAAATCAATGCTTCTCTCTTTCTTTTTTGACTGCTAAAAAATAATTAAAGAGCACATCAATTACTTTGTCATTTATGGACACTTTTTTTTTTTTTTTAACTAACAATTGCATTCTACTTGTTTTGCTGCCAGACTGAGAGGGATGTCAGTGTCCGTCAGAGAGCTGCTGACCTCCTTTATGCCATGTGTGACCGCAGCAATGCCAAGCAGATTGTGGCCGAGATGCTGAGTTACCTAGAGACAGCCGACTACTCTATTAGAGAGGAAATGGTGTGTGTCCCTTTTATCATCTCCACCATGTGTCTTCGGTCATAGCTGGTCTACATTTTAATGTATTACCGCTGTGTCTGTAGGTACTGAAGGTGGCCATACTGGCAGAGAAATATGCAGTAGATTACTCCTGGTATGTGGACACCATCCTGAACCTAATCCGCATCGCTGGTGATTATGTCAGTGAGGAAGTGTGGTACCGCGTCATCCAGATCGTCATCAACCGTGATGATGTGCAGGGATATGCAGCCAAGACGGTCTTTGAGGTAAATGACACCAGATGTTCACTTCTGCACACATCCAGAATACTGACTACCACCATCATCACCAAGACATTTTAATAGGTGCTTCATAGATAATTCTCCTTTTTTTTATTATTTTAGGCTTTGCAGGCTCCAGCTTGTCATGAGAATATGGTGAAGGTTGGTGGTTACATCTTGGGAGAGTTTGGAAACCTTATTGCTGGCGATCCTCGGTCCAGGTAAATTCATTAACCAATCAAAGCAGTGTTTTCTTTTTTATTTATAATTTATCGATTTAGAAATAAGCAAATATTACCAAAAAAGATGAAGAATGCATGTCAAAAATTAAGAGACCATTTCAAAGGTATTATCAGTTCCCTGGGTTTGCCATTTGTAAGTGTGTTATTTGAGTAAAATGTTGATTTATTGTTTATTCTGTAAATGACTTAATATCTTCAAAACATTTTAATGGGTATCGCTGGGTTTTATCCAGTCATCAGCAAGGGGCTTTTAATAATTGAAAATAAATTATAATAAAATAGTCACTTTTTCTTTTGTCTAATTTTAATCCAGATATCGTATATTAACCAACAACAATAAATATAATAAAAGTTGATCAAAGTTAAACCATAGTCTCCTTCAAGCTGGAAAATGGTAATGCTTTAATTAAGGCAAAGGCTAATTGTAATAAGACACAGTTAGACCAATTTCACAAAATGTAAGATATCAAACATGTGTAAAATGTTTGGTGAACACTTCCAGTTCAGTAAAACTAGAAAATGTGTGTCTTCTGACATCAAATTTTGGTGCTATAGATGTATTTGAATTAGGGCTGAACAATATATTGTTTGAGCATCGATATCGTAATGTGTGTATCCACAATAGTCACATCACAGGATTAGATTATTTATTGAAGATTAAAAGAACAAGAAATTATTACATATTATGATGACATGATATACTGATTGGTGGAAGGACATCCGCTGCGTAAAACTGGATAAGTTGGCGGTTCATTCCGCTGTGGTGACCCCATATTAATTAAATGGACTAATGCTGAGTTCAGACTGCATGATTTTCAAAGTAGTCGTGTCACAGATGATTTCACATTTCATGACTATCTGGGGTAGAGTTTCGTCGCTGCTTTGTTGACACTGCAAGATGGATGGGCGACAGGGTTTGTCCAAACTATGTCTCACAACCAAGCACACGCAAGAAGTGACATGGAAACAATGCAAGGTCAAGTTGTATATCTTCTTTTATTAACTACTTAATGAGAAAGAAGTCTTCAGTGGGGTAAAAAATCTACTTATTTTGCTCACCTGGCTTTTTGAAAGTTTGCAACTGTTTTTTCTGTTTTGTCCCAGTTGTGATATTGATCAGATGACACGTCAAACAAAGGTGCTCCTGCCAAATTTCCATAATTTTTTCCTCCATTTCCTGGGTCCAAATAAACAAAAAAAAATTTACTTCTCCCACATCCTCCTGCTGGCCTGCAGGTACCCATACCAGTAGATGCTGCTCTCTCATTGGCTGTAGGTAATCGCCAATGTTATTTTCAACCAGAACACATTTCACACGACATGATTTGATTCGCCGACAGCTCCAGATATTTAACATTGCAAATATCTCATGGGCGTCGGCAACTCATCCAGCAAATCTCTCTCATCGCATCCTTGATAGTTCACACTGTGTGATTGTCACTCACATGAACAATCACCGATTTGTGAGATCTTTAATTTCAGGCATTGGGCAGGGATTTTTCAAAACCTGTCAGCGAGTCAAAAATCGGGGCTAAAATCATGCAGTCTGAACTCTGCATAAGCCAAAAAAAAATGAATGAATGATAAAATGATGACCATGTTATTTTAAGTTTGATTGTTCAATTTTTGTATTTGAATACTGTTAGACTCCCCTGAAAATCAACATTTTTGCTCTGTCATGTTTATAGATGCTTGTAGTTTATTACATTTTATGCTGATTTCTGCATATAAAAAGATTTGATCACCCCAGTCAATCTAAATTCATGAACTATTCCTGAATAGAGCTATTTAAATCATCTAGCGAAATTATATTGATATTGCAATATATATCTCAGCAAAAAAAAAAAAAAAATCGCATTGTCCGATATATCTCAATATTATGCAGCCCTAATTTGTATGTATTGATGATTTCATCTTGTTTTTTCATGTCTTGCTGTCATCTTTGTTTTATAATCTGAATCTAATCAACCTTGCACTTTGCTTCCCTTCATCCCATTTGTTTTCTTCCAGCCCTCTGGTTCAGTTTAACCTGCTCCACTCCAAGTTTCACCTGTGCTCAGTCCCCACGCGTGCCCTGCTGCTGTCAGCCTATATTAAGTTCATTAATTTGTTCCCGGAGACAAAGAGCACCATTCAGGAAGTGCTGCGCTCCGACAGCCAGATCAGAAACAGTGATGTCGAGCTGCAGCAGAGAGCAGTCGAGTATCTCAAACTGTCCTCCATCGCCAGCACTGATGTCCTGGTGAGATCTCACACTTTTGCACACATTTTGTTGATTTGTGTCGTACTGTTAGTTTGCATAATCCACTATATCGCTGTGTGTGACTGCAGGCCACAGTGCTGGAGGAGATGCCTCCGTTCCCAGAGAGAGAGTCGTCCATCCTGGCCAAGCTGAAAAAGAAGAAAGGACCAGGAGCCGTGTCTGTAAACGAATTAGAGGAGGGAAAGAGAGAGGGAGGAGAACTCAATGGAGGAGGAGGAGAGAGAGGAGGAGACAACTCCACCATTGCTGCATCTAATGCTGTGAGACACAAACTTTTAATTCAAAACTATTTAATACAGTTGAAAATTTAGGGTCGCGTTTTTAATTTTACATAAATTATTAGTTCAACATTTAAGCTTGTTAAAAGTGATGCTTTATACATAAAATCTATTTCAAACAGGATTCCCACACTTCTTGAAAGTATGTAAAAGTACTTTAATTTCAGACATATGGATTCAAGGCCTGGAAAGTACCTAAAAACAAACGCAGGTCCTTGGAAGAGTTTGAATTAAACTTGAAATGAATTTGTTTTATTTCAACTATTGTGCTCAATTGTCAAAAAAAGAATGAAAAAACAGAGAAATTCTTAAATTAAAAATCTTATATTTAAAACTTGTGCAATAACACTGACAAAATGCACATTTTACCAATATTTCAGAAACCGCATTAGAATATCACCATTCAACCGATTTGATTAAAGTTCTTTGAAGATGCTAAGGAATGAACTTCAAATGTGCTTGATTTAAAATGAATGGTGCTTTTAAAAGTCCTTGAATTGAACCCTCCTATTCATGAAAGCGTGGGAGTCCTTTTTTAAATACAAATCTTAAAAATTGTATTAGCCATACTGTTTTCAACAACAAAAAATAATGATGTTTTTTGAACAATACAAACCAGTGATTTCTGAAGGGTCATGTGACTAAAGTCTGGAATAATTGCTTCTAAAATTTCAGTTTTGTTATATTTGTGTATATATATATATATATATATATATATATATATATATATATATATATATATATATATATATATATATATATATATATATATATATATATATATATATATATATATATATATTAATAAAAACACAAAATAAGATTTTTAAAGAATGTTGGAAACCTGGACTTCTCAATGGATGTCATGGCCATTGGTTTCCAACATTCTTCAAATTATTTTTATTTTGTGTTCAGCATCAAGAAGAAAGGTTTATTTTTGATTAATATTACATTATCAGTTTTAGTTGTGTAAATGAGTAAGTACAGACACCACTGGGGCAGGAACATAAAGTTTACATTATCCACAATCTTGACATGTTTTTCTTGAGTAGTCATTCTTATGACCTATTTTAGGGGTCTGCAGTAACATGTTTTGACCTGAGGGGTGCTGTATTGCGGTGCTGGAATGCAGCTAATTATTATTCAGTCAAATAATTGATCCCTGTCCAATGAATTGTCCCAGTAATCATTTAAGAAATAAATTATCAACCTAATTATTTGTTGTAGCCCAAACACTGTTTTTAAAAGAACTAAAGCTAAATATTTTTGCCACAATTTTCCCCTCGAGTTCTCCTTTCATCAGCCTTGTTCCTTGTGAACATGGTATTTTCTCTCAGACTGGCGCATCAGATTGGATCTGCCAATTTCAAGCAGCTTTTGCCATTTATCTTGCCAATATGCATCAGATGGTCAGTGCTCATACTGTGGGCTGATGCTAAAACGAATATGCGGCAAACTTCAGCTGCTGCACATGTTTGCATTGTACAAGGAAGTGAGTCAGCAAATACAGAACAATCCCTGAGAAAACAACCACCCACTGCACACATCCTGATTCAGATGCTTTCTAATGAGACCTTTAGCTCTTCGGCATCTGCTTATTAAACCCAACCCCAATGTCATGAACACTCTTGTCTCTTTCAGTCCACTCCGTCCCCGTCCGCCGATCTGCTGGGGCTCCGCACGGGTCCCCCAGTTAGTGCCGCCCCTCCCAGTGCAGGCAGCTTATTGGTTGATGTTTTCTCGGAGGCTGGTGTCAATGATGATGGCTTCCTGAGGTAAATAAGCATCTGGCTCATTAGGATCCTGTTTTGAGTCTTCTGTGCATTATTTCTTCAACTGAACTGTAAAGTACACTAATATTTTAACCTGTTCAGAGCTATATAAATATATATGTGTGTCCGTCAGGCTTTTTGCTCTTCTGTGGTTGCACTTTCTATTGCTTGTCGTTCTTGTCTTCCTCTTTGTCTGTTCTGTAATCTTGTGTCCTTTATCTTGCTCCGTATGTGACTGTCTTTCTCTTTTCTTGCTTCTTTTTTCTCTTTCTCTTTCCCTCCCATTTCCATCTCCCTCATTTTGGTGTGTGTGTGTGTGCGTGCACATGTTTGTGTGAATGTGTGTGTGCACGTCTGACGTCCTTGCTTTTCATTGGACGATGGCAGAGATCTGGAGCCCCCCACTGAAAGCTCTGACTCCCTATTGGCTGAGGGTCCTGGTGACTCTGAGTAAGGGGCCAGTGGTAGACTACAGTGGCAATATGTTATTGACAGTCAATAGTCACATTATGTTGTGTAAAGGTTGTGTTGTTTGTATCTGTGGTGTATTTTCTATTTGTCTGCTGTGTGGTGGTGATTTTGAATTGCTAACATTTTATTGGCTGCTGATGTAATGCCTGTACTAACGTCTGCCTTCTCTTTTTATCCCCTCTTTTTTGCCTTCCTACTTTGGCTTCACTCTCCTCTATTTACGTCTCACCACTTTCTAACCTCCTTGATCTCTTTTAACCATCTGTGCCTTTTAACACGTAACACTTCTCACCCATGTCTTCATCTTTCTGGGGCCTCTCTGTCTCTCTGCATCCTTCGCTTTCGGTCTCTCAGCTCTGCTCCTCCCTCTGCGGTCTCTGAAGATGCTGCTCCTCCTCTGCCTGAGTCAAACGAACTGCTCAACAAGTAAGAGCTCACTCGTCTACTTCACCCATCATCCAAAGACTTTCTCATATTGTGCCCCTCCTCTTCTCTACAAATTCAGCTAAAAAGTGATAGTAAATACATTTATTATTCTATAGAAGATTTCCACATTTTTATTATTAATATTTTATCTATTAGTATTTTTTTTAATTTGTATTATTTTTAAGTAAATATTAAAGGGAAAATGAAAATTTGCTGTTAATTTATTCACCCTCAGGCTATTCAAGATGTAGGTGATTGTTTCTTCAGTAGAAGATTTTTAGCTGAAATCGAGCTCATTGGTTATTCATAAAATGCTGTCAATATCTATCAGTAATAATCAATAGCTATCAGCATTTTTGAGTAGGGATGCAGCAATTTTATAGATTTTGGTTGTACGATTATAGTCAGAGGAATAATCTTGGTTTCACGGTTATCATGATTATCCATTCGTTAATTTCAAGACACTAGTTAAGAAAATCACATGAAAACTCCTTATATTTTAAAGTGTTGTTTATTGCTGATCAGTAACTAAATGATACAGCACAAAATAATAATAAAAACAAACAATAGTCCATTTCTCTGTGGACTTAAAAAAAAAAAAAAAAAAAAGGTGAAAAATTTTGGGGCATTTAAACATGCGTAATTTGCACTGAAAATAAATGACAGAACAATGAGTAAATAAAAATTAGAATAAAAAAAGTATTTGTCTTATGTAAATCTAAGCATCATATAAGTATTTCTCTTTTAAAGAGAACAAAGGCTGCAGAACCTCAGTCTGATTATTATTATTATGATTATTATTATTATTATTATTTGAGCTCGTTTGGTATTTTCATTTTGTATTTTTTTTTCCTCTTTGGATTAGGAATGTGTCTTTCCATACAAAGTATGAAGGTGAAGGGTCAGTTCTCGTTATGTGACTAATGGTGCGCTCGTACCATTCTTTCATTCATTCTTTAGGTGCGCCTGGAAATCGTGAGCGTGTCTTTCCGCATGCACATCATTCCCAATATGCACGCAAGAAAGAAAAAATGAACTTGTGTGCACAAAAGAGGGAACAGTGAACAGCGCTTGGTTAATAGCCTCAGCCATAGTTAATTTAGTGTGTGTGCATATTAGCCTCAGTGTACAACTTTAAGCCTCTGCTTGGAACTTTAAACTAACGCACAGTTGGCGTAACTTTTAGTTGCAGCAATTTTGTTCCGTCAGAAACCTTGAGAAGCCTTACGATTGATTAACTGTGAGGAATTAAAGCACGGTTAAGTGAAATCGGTTAATCGTTGCATCCCTACTTTTGACGGGAAGAAATATACAGGCAAAACATTGAGGTCTTATGAACCAATACAATTGGTGTGCGCAAGAACGTGAGCAGTATTTACCAGAATTTCACCTTTACAGTTGGCGTTGTGTGGGTTTATGACATCTGGTTCACAATGTGTTCATTTGCATAAAATCATGCATGATTCCAAACTCACGTTTAGATAACAATGAAGAGGGAGGACCCATCTGTGCTATTGTTAATCAAAATGATGCTCACTTCTGCTTATCCTGGATGTTGCAACATAAAAGCAATTATTTGTTTGCTGTGGCCAAAGTATTTAATTTAGAGTAAGTGGGCAAAATCTCAAATTCTCTAGTCCACATGTCAAATCCAGTTCCTGCAGGGCAGCAGCTCTGCACAGTTTAGTTCCAACCCTGCTTCAACACACTTACCTGGAGGTTTCCAACAAGCCTGAAGGACTCAATTAGTTTAATCAGGTGTGTTTAATTGTGGTTAAAGCTAAACTGTGCAGAGCTGCGGCCCTCCAGGAACTGGATTTGACACCTGTGGTCTAGTCCATTAAACCAGTCTGCTGGCACATTGTATACACTTATTTTTAGACTTGAGTTTGTGTATAGATGTGCTCTAGAATATTGTTCAAATTATTTCAAGATACTATAAAATTTGAGGAAATGAGGATAAATGTTGAAATGGACCCATATACGCTTCATGACTATATGTCAAAGCATGTGCATTAACCACTCAATTACAGCTTAAATAGCGATATTTATTTATTTATTTATTTTTTTTTTTGAGATGTATTGTGAGAAGACTTTTTTTGTGCTTTGGCTTCAGGTCATTGTCTTTTGTCTCTTTTTCAACACCCACTTCCCCTCTGTGTCTTAATCTGCGTTCACTGGCTCCCGGATGCTCATGTTCCCTTGAGGGAAATCATTCTTCCAGTGTTGATGATGTTTATGGCTTTACATGTCTGTTTTGGGGAATGCACATTTCCCTTAGCATGGAAGAAACTAACTGTATCTTTTACTAACACTATTAATTACCCATTTTACTAATAGTAATAAAATGTCCATATAGATCCCCACCCTCCACCCCCACAAAAAAAATTATGGTGAATTTGATTAACTTTCCCAGTGGGTAGCTCAAGTTTTGATGGTTCTGCCAACACATGAACACGTCATTACCAAAATCTGTAACATTGCTATTGCAGCTCTGCCTGTGTGCCTCACACACACATGCTCTTATCTCTTGCCCTCAGGTTTGTGTGCAAGAACAATGGAGTTCTGTTTGAGAATCAGCTGCTACAGATCGGCATAAAGTCTGAATATCGCCAGAACCTGGGTGAGTCACAGCATCTGCAAAACACTTAATTGCATCATCTGGAGGTGCAAATCATCTGACTTCTGGACTATGTCTTCAAGTTTATAGTGCTTTAACTTGTGTTTACAAGAGATCCTGGTGTCGGTGTACATGTGTTTGCAGCTCTTGCTTGTTTTATTACTCGCTAACCTGTTGTGTTTGATTTATATAGACTCAAAATGATGTTACACTTAATGTTTGACTTGATGCTCAAGATGCGTGTTTGTTGCCTCTCCACGCAGGGCGGATGTATCTATTCTATGGCAATAAGACATCGGTGCAGTTTGTAACTTTCACAACCACAGTCAGCTGCCCTGGAGAGCTGCAGTCTCATATCCTTCACACCTGTTCATGCAAGCACCTGTTCCTTCAGGCTCATAAACAAGAGGGCTTTTCACATTCCAAATGCTCAACCTTGGTTAACAGAATTCGGTTTTGCTTTCACTGTTTTACCGCTCATAATTTACCTGGGGTTACAATTTAATTTTGGGTTGTTTAAAGCTAAGGTTTCTCACTGTGCAATTCTAAACCTTGGGTTAACATTCACATTGCATATTTATAGTGTTAATGTCTCGAAGTATATTTACTAGAGGTATAATAATACTGTTCGGTACGCATTACAAACCAAACATTTGGGCAGAGTAGTTTGGAAAATAAATATTTAGAAAATGAAAGAGATTAAATGTGTGACATAAAATGTTCTCAGTACCACTGTGCTATACAAGGCAATCCAATGTGCGGTCTGACCTTCCCAGCCCCAAAAAGACACCACTCCAGTGGACAATATGGCTAGCAACATTAATGCAGTTTGCCAGAACATTCCATTAACACATATTTTTTTTAATAGATAGCATCATTTGCTGACTTACACATGAAGAATTTTTTTTTTCTTAAAATAACTTTAAAATAACAATAGCAAGCGGGCATGACAACTGTTTTATTTGATGGCAACTTGGCCAAATGTTCGTAATTCCTGGCTGTGCATGGAACCTCTGTCCCTATAGCTCGAGGGCATTTTCAACTGCAGGTGACTTTGTCACATCAAGAAAATGTGTGCTGTTAGTAAGTACTACACAGTGCTCAACATACACCCCAGTACACCCCATTTTATAATTATTAATTAATTATTTAAATTGTTTAATTAAATGTTTTTGTCCATTTCTCAGTGAATATAGGGCATATATTTTGGGTGCATTTAAACTAAACCGATTTATTAAACATTTATATTTACCAAAATAATATTTTAGTCACCAAACATATTTAGAAATGGAAAGATAATATATTTTAAATCATGTGAAAATGCAAAAATTAATTTTGTGTGTGTGTGTGTATGTATATATGATGGTGCACATGCATGCATACATACACGTCAACTATAGCTCTGTCTTAATAAATTTTTATATTGTAATGATCAATGAAATATATATTTTTATTGCACCGAACCATGACACCACTGTCGTATCAGACTGAACCATACATTTTGTGAACCATTCCACCCCTAATATTTACCAGCACACAAACACAATGATAACCAATCAGTTTATCAAAATAACCCATTTTATTGGTTTACATGAAAGTGAACAGGCTTCAAAATGATCAAGTTGTTTCCTGGCCATGTCAATGTATAAGCATCCATGTGTTCTATTTAGAGGGTTTAATTTGTTATACTAGTCGTATTTTAGAGAAGGTCTAAGATTTATTAAGCATCATGCTGTAACATCCAAACACTGCATCGTTTCACACTGCACATTTTTGGCATTGCAGTGCAGAGTTGACACAGCAAAAGCAGTGTTTCATACCGCTGTGTAAAAAAACTGGACTAATCCTGCTTCTAAATTACAAGCATGAAAAATTTCTGTACCCTGGGCTATAAGCAGGGTGTAGAACGATGATAGCCCATGCTTAAGTGTCTAATGTGATTTAAAACATGCTGTTTTTTTCATCTGTCATTATCAGTATATGCTAGGTTGTTGTTTTGCTCCTTGACTGAGCCCACAGCTCAATGTTCAGGCTAAACCAGTGGAACCGCTCATAGAAGGGGGTGCTCAGGTGCAACAGGTCATCAACATTGAGTGTCTGGGTGACTTCTGTGATGCACCGCTCCTCAACATCAAGTTCAGGTGACAGAAGGACTCGTTTAAATGGTTTCTGACTGTGAGGAAGCATTTACTCTAATATTAATGCTGCTGTTGTGCTGTCTCAGGTACGGCGGAGCTCTCCAGAACCTCTCGCTAAAGCTGCCCGTTACCATAAACAAGTTCTTCCAGCCCACAGAGATGGCATCACATGACTTCTTTCAGCGCTGGAAACAGCTTAGCCAGTAAGTGTGTGTACACATGAGGTAAATTACTGTTTACATCACAGTTTCTTGAACGAGGAACATGTTCAATTTCACCCTCACAGGCCTCAGCAAGAAGCACAGAAGATCTTCAAGGCCAGCCATGCCATGGACACTGAGGTGATCAAAGCTAAGGTGGGTTTACATATGCTCATATTAACTTTAAGAACAGACTAGCCTGTGTACTCTACACTGGCTGCTGGCTTTTCTTAACAGCAAGTGACAGTTTCAAACAGTAGTATGCAAAATTGTTTCTTTGATAGCTCGATCTGTGCTAATCTTCTCAGCCAACCCCTCAACATCACGCATGACAACAGCTTGTAAACCTTTATCTCCTTTAGTTCTAGCATTAAGATTATTGTGCACATGTAGACATGTATAAGGATCGTTACGCCCTGTGGCTCATAAGGACGTAACAAAAATGAGGGACACCCATAAGAAAGACAAAATTATATAGGATAATTTATTAAAGAAACGGAATATATGAAAAAATATGTAAATGTAGGAGTCAAGAGTCAGTGGTGTTTCAGATGTAGGTGTACGCATGAATATGTAATGTAGTTTAGCAATGTTGGATGAACATAATAATTAAATACAACAAAAGCAGGCCAAAGCAGGCGCCTCCTTAAAAAATACCAGGCATATGATTTTTAAAGGGTCCAGAGAAGTCAATGACAGGGGTTTCCTATGGCGATTAGACTAAGATGGAGCCAACCCTCAGTCCTAACTAGATGGACTCCACTATGTCGTCGGACATCACACTATTAACTTTAACGGGACAAATGGAAGCAAAACAGAACTTGTTGTTGATGCAGACTGATTTCAATCCAAAAACACCATACTAATGTGGTAACTTTTAAATGCAGATAGCGTCTTGCTTTGATTTTGTGGAACAGCCACACAGCATCATTGCATTTTTTTTAATCACTGGGGCTGTCCAACATTGCAGTCCCTCCACCTGTTGAATGTCAATCAGACTATTAACAGTATTAAAATGTAGTATTTACATGATACAGTGGTCCTTCGCTATAACGCGGTTCAATTTTTGTGACTTCTTTTTTTTTCGTGCAATTTGACATGCTTTTTTTCTACAGTGCATTGTGTTCTGCATCCTGATTAGCGCATTGTGTTCTGTGTCCTGATTGGCTGTAGATCATTGTCAATCAATCTCCTCCATGTCGTGTCTCCTGTACAGTAGAGAATGTGTTCAGCTCGCCAAATTTACAGGAATCTTTGATCGCTAGCAGTGTGACTCTGAAGTGCTGTACTGTATGTTTGCAAGTTTTCTCCCCCACAATGTTGACGAAACGTTCTGCACTATCAAAGGCACCTGCAGTAGCTCCTAAAAGGAAGATGCTAACCACAACGTTGAACTTCTGGACATGGTAAAGGAAGGTAGAAATTACGCAGCTGTAGGGCGCCGAAACGGAATAAATAAATGAGGATCAAATGGTTTTGATTTTTACTTTCATTCTATAATACTGGACTTAATTTTCTACGAAGGTTTGAACTTTGAGAGTTTTAAACGAGAGAAAGGTGTGAAAATCTAATACCTGTGTGAGAAAAGTGTATGGCGTGTGTAGTGAGGGGTTTTACAGCCCTAAAACATCTATAATTACTGTAAAAAAAAAAATAAATAAAGCTGACTGCTTCGCAGATTTGTTCTGTTGCGGGTTATTTTGTTAATGTAACTCCAACGATTAACGAGGGACCACTTTATATCACTAGGGTTTCCACGGAGTCTTAAAGTATCAAAAATTGATAAATCAATTTAGAGAAATTTAAAGCCCTTAAAGTAATAAAAAGTATTAAATGCTATTTTACAAGGTATTAAATTCAGCATAGTTATGCTTTACTGCAGTAAGTACTGCAGTAACCAATGAAACCCTGTTATTCCTGATGCTATAAAGGCACCACCTTGGGTCTGTTTCAGAAAGGAGGTTAAGTGAAAACTCTGAAATGAGAGAAACTCTGGGTTTTCCGTTTCAAAACGTCAGGTTTGTCAATCTCAAGAAAGCAGGGTAAGTCAAGCCTGTTTCTGAAAGAGAGGTAACTTTAACTCAGAGTTAGTTAACTCAGGAGCAGGTTTTATTCTCTAAACACGAAGTTTCTGTCTGTCTCCTTCCCTTTTTTTAAAGACGAAGCGGTATTTCTCACCTTAGCCTTACGTTTCCACTCACCTATTTTAAAGCTCATTTTGAATATGCGCATAAAAACGATTGATGAAACTTCATGATGCACTTAACTTTTGAAAAATACGCATTAAAAAAACATGCGCATAACTGAGTAGGATAAACTTTTTATTCGATAAGAAAAGATGCGCATAAACTGCGATGGAAACACTTTTACAAATTCCAGTATGTGCATTAAAAAAAGGTTTGTTATAAGAGATGATGATGATGAAAATGTGTGTGAATAGACAAGCAGGCTGAGCACACTGTAAAACATCTTAAATGTTGTTTTGATCATTCTAAAACGCCTTAACCGTTTCAGTATTAATGTATATTATTAATTACCTCTGGAGTGTGTCAAGAGCGTCTCTTCTCCGCGTCTCATGGCTTCAAATGCCCCCGCGTGTTCATTGTGTGTCAGCATTGTCTTCTGAGGCACAAGTACATTTATGAAATACAGAAAAGATTGACAGCTTCCTCTACAGCAGTAAAATCTTTTTTTACTGTTGATATTTGGCGCCAGATAATCAGGAAGTTCTCTTTGATTCATTGGATGGAAACGCTGCTTTATTCGCACATCTTTTGTGCGTTATTGCAGCTTTGCACATAAATTTAATGAATATTTTTGGATGGAAACATAGCTATTGCCTACATTTCAGTCACACATAGAACAAAGTCACGTACGAGAATGGCTTGTCCTTTTTTAAATAATAATTAGCTTAAATTCGCTGACCTTCGACATGTACTGTAACTAGATTAAAGGGATTATTACTCTCTCTCTAAAAGCTGTTGTTTAGTTCTGCTTGCGTTCTAAATGTCATATCAACCTCTATCACTTGATCAATAATAGAGGCAGACACACAAGTGCACTAAATCTATTAAAACTGATCAACGTGTATAAAAACAGTGGTAACGTGTGTAAAAAAATGTATGAGTCACACGTAACATTACTTATTATTATACTTAAATATTTAAATAATTTTAATGTAAAATTACGCATTAACTTGAGCAACTATGCTTTCCCACACTAACGGTCTCTGTTTGACTGATGCAGTGGTGTTGCTTTTTTAAATATATGGTCATATTTGCTATAACTTTGCATGAGCACATCAAGTTCATGGAGAAAGAAATGGTGATCTCTTTAGTCAGATGTTTCCATGGTCACTCGTAATATCTGCGCTCCATTGATAATGCCTTATAGTGGCGGTGTGCACGCTTAACTCTGAGTTGGTCTACTCAAAGTTGATTGACCCTACTCAGATGAGCTATTCTGAGTTTTTGATCAGTAAATCAACTCACAGTTCAAGTTTAAACTCCGAGTTGCTTGAGCCTCCTTACTGAAACAGGCCCCTGCTGGATTAACATTTTTATTCAGTATATAAATACGGTTTTAGTTTAGGATTCGTTTCTTGCAATCAGTATTTAGTAAATATACTGCAAGTTCAAATGTCAGCAATGTTACTGGTTGGAACCTGAAGTGGTGATGAGCTTTTAAAATGTATGCAAAGAGTCTTTTAAAAAAGGTCTTAAAAGGTATTCAATTTCAATCTCTGATTCCTGTATATACCCTGATCATGTTTTGATCTTTGTCATTGTCAGTTTATATTGTGACCTATTTATTTATGCGCAGTATTTAATAAAAATGGAATTGTTTTAATAATGGCATAAACACACTCTGCCCTTCTATATTCTGTAGTTACTGGGATTGGGCATGGCTCTCTTGGAAAACGTGGATCCGAACCCGGAGAACTTTGTGTGCGCAGGAGTGATCCAAACCAAGGCCCAGCAAGTGGGTTCCCTGCTAAGACTCGAGCCCAACGCACAAGCTCAGGTATGAAAATACATTGGTTTTATGCAAATATGCATCCATATTGCACAAACAAAAGGAAAGGGAAAAGAACACAGAAATGCAGTCTCTCAGTCCCTCCCTGCTGCTTTGGAGCACTGGTTTCTCTCCAAGTCAGTTTTATTGCATCTTACTGTTGTCTGTGTGTCTCTGTGCCTGCTGATGCAACTCAAGTCTGGGGAGCAGGTAACATATTCATCCTGCCACCCGTCACATCCCAAAACATCCTCCCTTTCTCCCTCTCTTGTGATTCACTCCATGTCTAATAGTAAAAACCCAGTTCATTTGGCGTGACAGCAGCGTCCTTCTCTTTGTATTTGTCGAGTTTCCTTTGTCCATTGTGCAAGTTTACATTTTAGTCAATAAGAATCAGACACTCATTTGGACAGCAGAGTTGAGCGTCTGTCTGCGCGATTGATTTGTCTCCTTTTTGTGTGTGTGTTGTGCGTTTCTCTCTCTCCCAGATGTACCGGTTGACTCTACGCAGCAGTAAGGACACAGTCTCCAAGCGTCTTTGTGAGCTGCTGGCGGAACAGTTCTAGAAAGCGAGCCGAGACTAGAACCGACACCCAGACCAGACCAGCGTTCCACCTGAGAGACCCCAAAATTAAAGATTCTACAAAAAGCATTCATGCATAAGGGAAAAAGTAGCTGTCAGCCTCTGGCAGCCATATTACTGTCCTTCTGATAATGATTATTATTACTGTTATTATCATCAGCGCTGCCCTTCTTGTTTTTATCGGTGTTTACCTGTGTGTGTGTGAGAGTGATGGAACGAAAGACAAGGTGTGCGAGTGTTTGTTTTTTTTCGTACAGGTGTGAAAGAGTCATGGTGATTGTTCCGTTCTCCGTCCTGCCTGTTCAACGATCAACTCCTGTGCTTGTGTTGACAGCTGGTGTGTGTGTGTGTGTGTGTATATTGTGGGTTAAGGGAGAAAAGTCCAGCAAAAAGATGGAAGTGGCGCAAGTCTTCCCCCTCTCCTGTTTTATCCATGCAAAAACTGCACATTCGCTGTTTCTTTGGAACATTCCTTGTAAGAGCATTCGGCAGGACAAGAAAAAACACAATCTCAATACACTAACGCAATGGCACTTGTCTAAAAGAGGCCAGAATCACTAACCCCTCATCGCTTTATCTCTCGCTTTACTGAAATCGGAGCCATCGGTGTACATAGAAAAAAGAAAATTCCACATGCATTTCCAATTTAGCGCACCGTACGACGTAGAAATGGCCAGTGCACTTTAAGAGGCTTTGAGAGGAAAGGCTTTTATAGTCCCAATCCCCTTTTTCCTGTTCTTGTCCTATGTATTCAGTACTCGTCCTGACCCCCATATCTGACAATGTTATTATTGAGAAGAAAAAAAACAAATCTCTATATATAAATATATATAAACCATGTAAATGATTACCCTTCATGGTTGCATTTGTATGTCTCTTTCTTGTTTTTGATAGTGGTATAATGTCAGTGTGTTTGTATGCTTTCTTAAATGGTCTAATGTTTTTGCTCTTGTTTTGGACATTCCATTCTGTACTACGAGTGAATGGGCATAACGTTTCAGGTTAGTCGTACAGTGTTAACGGAGCAGGGGAGGAAAGAATCAGAAAGCTGAGGCGAGGATGGGTCCGGTGGTGTGTGAGTTTCTGCACATGAAGAGTGCAACTGCTGTGGACCTTCATGTAAATGTCGTTTCTTTTTTTTTGTTTTTGTAAAATTGTTAAAAAATACATCTGGAGGAGGTCGACAACGTCTGTCGCTCTTCCAGCACAGTTATTGACTGAAATGAATAGTAGATAGTGGTTACCTCATTACTAAATCCTCACACACACACTCTATTAACTTTTCGAGTGGCGACTGGCCACAGCTGGAGACCCATACTTTTTTCTTTCGCAGCGATAAAACCTGGGAAAGCACTTAGTTTTGTGACATGCACACATTCTTAGGCTGGGAGGAGGACAGGGGCTTAAAGGGGAGCACTGGACCAAAGCAGCTGCCAACTGTCAATCACATACAGGGATCATTAGGGTTTTGGTCAGCAAGTGTGTGGCGTTAATCTGTCTGATCCATGTGGAGAAAAAAAAATGATGGAATTTCTGCGACATTGTCGTTATTAGTTGAGCTGGGGGTCTCGCTTCCCTTGATGCTGAGATGCAGTACTGGGGACTTCGTCATTGTAGTTGAATAGAGTCACAGTCATGGCGTGTGTGTGTGTTTCTGTGTGTGCGTGTGCGCGTGTCTATGCAGTATCCGCTAGCTAATGCAGCCCCGGTGTATCGCTGTTCAACCTGTCAGATACCTGTGTTAGATTAAATTTACTCTGTACTGAATAATGTGAAAGTAAAATTATGCCATATACTCGAACCAGGTGTTTTCCTTTTGTGTGTCTGTCTGTCTGTCTGTGTGTGTGTGTAGGTTGGAGTTAGGGATGAGTACTGAGATCAGGTGAGCTGACAGCTCTGTTTAAAGTACATGCACAAAATAGATGGCCATGCTTCACTTCGTGTTTATGCATCTGACAGTACTCTAATGGTAAGTAGAACACAAAGCAGCATTATTAGCTTTGTGAAGTTTATTTCTAAACTAATTTCGAGAGGATCACATGCTTATGATTGTTCACAGCTGGTCCCTCAACAGCTCACAATTGATTCTCCAATTAGGTGATTCTTAACCCACTATAAATAACCTGTTTTTTTTTTTAATCTCTATCTTTGTCTTGAAGAATCCCCGACCATAACTCCCCCTCCTTTCCAGATGGCTGACACGGCGGCCCAGTGATTAGCACGGTTGCCTCACAGCAAGAATGTCTTCGGTTAAAGTCCCTACTAAACCAGTTCACATTTCTGTGCAGAGTTTGCTCGTTCCCCCTGTGCTCGCTAGGTTTGCCTCAGGTTCTCTGGTTTCCTCCCACAGTCCAAAAAAACACGCAACCTAAGTAAATTGAACATGCCAAATTGATACCATAGCCAAGCTCTTAGCAAGAGTACACCTCTCCTTAGCCATCCTATATCTGTCATTAGCCAGAAATAAGCTGGGGGGAGTTCATCGAGATCTACCTGAGCTCAAACTCCCCTCTCGCACTGCAAACGGAAGGGAGCCTATGGCTCGAGGATCTCATGAGCTCAGGGCTTTCTACCAGGACAGCATGCCAAACAAGCTTTATTATCAATCATCAGCTAAGTGTGAACTCTTGAAATAATAAAAGAATTAGACCTTCCACAATTTAAAAACTTTAATTATAGCACAGTATGGTTTGTTTGGTTTAAACTTTGTCTGTTCCGCTTGGCACAGAAAGGAAATTTGCCTTTAACGCTGGTAACGTATGTAAATCAATCACATAATAGCAACGCTCATCAAGACAAGAGAAATTGAAAATGTAAAAACAGCCCCATATCATTGTTATGTACATATTTGGTTCACAAAATTCATGGCATTAAATGTTAAATATTTTGTCCTTTTTTTCTGGGTACAAATGCCTATACAAACTTAAGACAGGATGGATGAACTACAGATTATCTGAGCGTACAGGGATACGTTGTCATTGGGTTTTGAAATAAACTCTAGCACATATTTATTTGTCTTAAATTCAGTTAAATTTGATACATTTTTCAGAAATCAATATTTAATTTTGCTTCTAAATATATTGTGACTGACGAAGCTTGAGATATTTGCACTGTAAAAGGAAGTAATAATAAGATGCTATGAAGTTAAACAGTCACTTTTGCAGAATGATCTTCAGAAACAAAGTTATGCCCATACTTTAGTGGTTGATTCTTTTTTTAATGGAGGATTTAAGTTGCACTTGTAAATTTTGTCAGAGAAATGTGTATTAGCAACATTTCAATTTATTGAACACACTGACTGGTGTTGTTTTCTTCAGTGTATTGATTTTGTAGGAAACCTAACAATTGTGCAAGGTTAGAATTAAGTGTTTTTTAAAACACTCAGGGAAAAGAAACCGTGACCTTAATCAAATTAGGTCACCAGATAGGATTTTTACTGAGAAATAAAAGGTATCAAAAAGTTTATTATTAGATGATTAGGCGTGCATGTTCAGTGTAAAAGAAAACGTTCTGTGGAGGAAGCTGCCAAATTAATGCACGATTAAGACAAATGTGATATTCTAGAAGTATTAGAATTACGTTACATAGTGACTATTTACATAGAAATGCATTAGCATACAAGTTGCACAAATGCACAAGATCAATACTGTATCATTCTGCTGGGGTTTGCAGCTGCAGCTCGAGAAATAATACTAATGTAGTGCTCCTGACTGATCAAAACAAATGACATCATTGAAACAAATACAGCGTAATTGTTTTGGGTATAGTGCACTGCGGTGGGCTGTTTTCTTATAAATATGATATCAATAGGTAAATGTGGAGCACTGAACTAAGCGTTCTGAATAATACATTTTGTTTACAACAGAAACACTGCTCCATGTGGGACGCTGCAGACGAGTTTGCTTACAAAAACATCTAGAATGATAGGAGAGGCGCAATTGACGGATTGCACACACTCGATTTGCAAATAAAAGCAGCTTGTTTCAGTCTGAAAGGCTACAGGGAGTAAAACGCGATTCATCACAATAAAAATGCCGAGGTCTTCAGGGTAAATTGATGATGGCGAACAAACAGAGCGTGCCCGCGCGCGCGTCAAAGAGCAAGCCTGCGCTCCGATTGGCTGAAAATGACATCACACTCAATAGCACTATTCTTAGCTTCTGGAAACGGGGATGACCTCATCTTTTCCTCCCTCGCGCAGGTACAGATACATACAACAACAAATAATGTTAGAAGCTCAGACAGGACGGAGAGGAGCTCGAGAACACAGCTGCTGAGAAGGCAGATCGAGCAGCTCTTTATCTTCAAGCAGATTCATAAACATATTAAACACGGTATTTGCTTCCTGCAGTTTGTGCTGCAGACACAACCGCAGCCGCTTCGCTGGACTTTTGCAAGCTTTTTTGATTCCCTGCGCGTTCTGCTGGTTTATAACTGAACTGGTGAGTACCAGCTTTTAAGTTTACTGTAAATAAACATAATTTGTTGTATTTCCGTGGTAAAAATATATTTATTAAAACTTTAATTTCAGGCATTTTAAGGGGATTATATCAGTCTGTTTGCTGCGTCATAGACCCACTCAGTAAATCTCTGTGTATTTAGAATTTTATATTGTTTCACGCTAAATAAACATTCTCTTTTTAGATCAAATCTAGAGATGGTGTACTACAGGGACGGTCAGTCTGAGCGGCCACCTCTGTCGCGTATTCTGCCGCATCTCTACCTTGGTGCAGAGACTGACGTAACGCAGGTATATTTACAATTCTCAAATGATTTCTAAGTATTGCTGTGTGTTGTAATACAATGCATTTGTTCTCATTGGTGTTTTCTGTGCACAGCGTGCATTTTACCTTCTTACTATAATCTGCTTTTCGCACTACAGGATGGATTGTCAGACCGAGGCATTTCATACGTGCTAAGTGTGAGCCGATGTTGCCCACAGCCGTCCTTTCTACCCCAGTCCCAGTACCTCCGTATCCCGATCGACGACTCCCTGCGGGATGACTTGCTTCCCTGGATCCCTCAGGCGCTGCACTTCATTGGTGAGAGACCTGAAACCCCACTGCTTACATCAGCCTTGATTTGCATCCCAAATGCATTACATCATTGATACTTCTAGCATTGGTTAACAAATGCACGGAAATAGATTGTAGTTTATTTACACTACCAGTCAAAAGTTTGGGGTCAGTTGGGTTTTTAAATGTTTTAAAATAAGATTATCCTGCTCACCATGGCTGCATTTATTTCATCAAAAATACAGTACAACTTGTAAAATCATACTTATGCAAGCAAAACATGTTAGTAAACATCCCAAAGCTATTGGCTGAATTTGTATGAATACATAAACGTGTTTTATTCCTGTCAATACTAAAAACATGACTTAAATTAATGTTGAAATAAGCGGTTCAGAAAGAATCTGATAAAGCTGGAAATTTAGTTTTGCACCTCCTGAAAACAAACATTGATTCAGCCTGATTTTTGTTTAAATTACATCTGTTTATTCTTTGAATGCTTTTGGTTGCGTTTCATGGTTAAATTGTATTTAATTTCTCCCTGTTTGCATAATATTTCATTAACATAATGAACTGATCTGTTTTAGATGGGGCCATGTCAGCTGGCTGCTCAGTCCTGGTTCACTGTGCTGCAGGAATCTCTCGCTCTCCTGCGCTTGCTGTGGCCTACGTCATGTACAGCCTAAAAATGGATCTGGATCATGCATACAGGTAATGTGCATATGCTTTTTATAAGTGTATCTTTTGTTATTTAGATTTTGCACTAGAAAAGAGTGAAACTGGTGATATAAACAAGAATGATTAACTAATTATATCAAAATCTGATCATTGCTTTAGGTTTGTGAAAGAACGCAGACCTACAATTTCACCCAACTTTAATTTCCTGGGGCAGCTGCAGCTCTTTCAGGGAACGCTTTCTTTGAAGAATCATAACACAAACATTCAAGCTCTGGATAACTGCCCACAGCCCACCAATGAAAAACACAACAGCAGTTCCACAGCGCCACTGTTAACTAACTGGAACCTTCAGAACAACATGGACAACAACTGTATTATTAATGGACGTACTGAGGATTCCAAAGCAAACATGCACTATGAAAACAAAAACAGCCCGCAGGAAAATATTCAGAGCCAAGGCTACGAGCTGCTGAAGCCTGAGTTTACCTTATCTCTTTCAGACAAGCTCAGCACACTCACTCTCCACACAGATCCTGCAGAGGTACAAAGACCGGCCAACGTCACATCTCAGACACCGCAAGATGCACCAAAGTCCATCCTAGCTAAGCCTACTTACCTTCAGATTCCATCTCTAGCAGAGAAACGCAAAAGCCTTACCCTTTCCCTGACGCCAGCGAGTGCAGTTCCTCAGACTCCCCAGAAGGGGTCATCAGTAAACAGTAGTGATTTAAAGCAAAGCAGTCCCGTGGTTGACCAGAAGGGGACGTTAGATGACCGGAGCAGAGTCTCAGCTTCAGAAACCAGAACAGAACCAAAAGAGGCGAGCAGGATTATCAGCAAGGAGACTTCGGCAAGACACAGCTGCTCAAGATCACAAAGAAGGAAGAGTAGATCAAACCGCAATAAACAGGAGACACAAAAAACAAACCCAGTGAACCATTCAAGCACACAATCGCACAGGCAGACTCAGGGATTATGTGGAGTCCTTACTTCCCCGCAGGAGGTTACTGGTGGTGTTGAAGCAGTGGAGGGTATGGATGTTGACCACAGTCCCATGTCTCCAGTCAGTCTAACAGTCAATAAAATACTTGACTGGGGAGAACGCATGCTGCTTGGGGTCCTACTCGGCCCTCGTATTAAAGTGGGACAGGCTGCTCTGCCATACAGATGTTGAAGAGGGACTGGTTGTACGGACTGTTCTATTTATAGACACAGGTGTAAACAAGGAGAACTGTGATTATTCAGTACCTCCCCAATGAGCTGAAGGAACTTAAATGAAGATGCTTAAGTACGAGTGTGTGAATTCACGTATTTATTTGATGAAGTTGCATGTTCCTCAAGGCTATTTGACAAACTCTAATAGACTGGACGTGTATAAATGGCTGAACGTCACATGCAATTTTTTTCTGTTATAACGCACAGCCTGCCTGTGACTATTTATTGAGATACACTGATAATTGTTATTTATAAAGGGGTATTTTGCAGGTGGAATTTTAACACTATAGCTTGTATTGAAAACAGTGTTCATTAAAAACAATTATTTTATTCTGCCCTCCGGTCTCTTTCATTTTAGAAACATTGTAGTATTTGGTGGTGAAATGTATAATGTACAGATTTGGTACATAAATATATTTATTCATCCTACAAGCCATGGCACCCACTACCACTGAATCCAGTGTCGTGAAAAATAATATATTAATACAATCTTAAATGTTATTTATTTATTTTTAATGTTTTAATTGTACATTGTAAAACACCTTACATTCATTCATTTTCCTTTCAGCTTAGTCCCTTTATTAATAGGGGTCGGCACAGTGGAATGAACCGCTTTTTATCCAGCATACTTTTAACTATCCAGCATATGTTTTACACAGCGGATGCTCTTCCAGTTGCAACCCATCACTGGGAAATGCCAATACATTCTCATTCACACACATACACAATGGACAATTTAGCTTACCCAATTGACCTATAGCGCATGTCTTTGGACTGTGGGGGAAACCTTCTTACTGTGAGGCGATTGTGCTACCCACTGACACCCAAACACATTACAAAAATATACAAAAAGGACAACATAAACATGTAATGATAAACAAATACACTGAAGATTATTTTGAGCAAAAAAAAAGAAAATCATTAATTAAATAAAAACACTAGTGCAAGTTTACATACAGAAAATACAGGTCTACAATGTGCCGACCAGAACTAGTATCCAGTACCAAGCTCGGAGTTGGGGGTGGGGACTTAATCAGAAGGAGCAGGGTCAAGCTGAAGAATTTGGACATGTTTTGCAAAGGGGTTCCCACAGAATAATGAAAATAGTGCTAGGACGATGAAGAGAGTACCTAATTTTCTCTAATTTCATATACTAAAGAACATTTCGGGCTTCATGGTGGTGCAGTGAGTAGCACGATTGCCTCAGTCCAAGAAGGTCACTGGTTCGAGCCTTGGCTGGATCATTTGGCATTTCTGTGTGGATGTTTGCATGTTCTTCCTGTGTTCACATGGGTTTCCTCCGGGTGCTCCGGTTTCCCCCACAAGCCCAAAGACATGTGGTATAGGGTAGGCTAAATTGTCTGTAGTGTATGAGTGTGAATGAGTGTGTGTGGATGTTTCCCAGTGATGGGTTAAAGCTGGAAGGGCATCCACTGCGTAAAACATATGCTAGATAAACTGGCAGTTCATTCCACTGTGGCGACCCCTGATTAATAAAGGGACTAAGCCGAAAAGAAAATGAATGAAAGAACATTTCTTATATAAAAAGTGTGAGAAGGAGGGTAAGGACTCTTGCAGTTCAGAAGAATTAACCGCCTAGCCAGAAGGGTTAAGAAGGCAATAAAGTCTGTAAAATAGAGAGGGTAAAGTGTGGTCGGGTGGGAGAACCCCACATAAACCAATAACCAGACAAGGTGGAATATCAACAGTGGTACTGTTATTTTTGTGATGTTTTAAGTGTAAGGTAGGATTAAAATAGTACTACATTACTTTTTTAGCCAACACTGTGGAAATCAAGCCTGTGATTTTGGATGCTAGTTGCTCCTAGGGCAATGTACAGTTGAAGTCAGAATTAGTAAATTCCTTGAATTATTAGTCCCCTATTTATTTTTCCCCCCAATTTCTGTTTAACGGAGAGAAGATATTTTCAGCACATTTCTAAACATAATAGTTTTAATAACTCATCTCTAATAACTGATTTATTTTATCTTTGCCATGATGACAGTAAATAATATGTGACTAGATATTTTAAGACACTTCTATACAGCTTAAAGTGACATTTAAAGGCTTAACTAGGTTATTTAGGTTAACTAGGCAGGTTAGGTTAATTAGGCAAGTTATAGTATAACCAGGGTTTGTTCTGTAGACAGCCGAAAAAAATAAAGCTTAAAGGGGCTAATAATATTGACCTTAAAATGTTTTTTTTTTTTTTTGTAAAAAAATGTTCATAAAATTCTAGCAAATATAACACATAAGACTTTCTCCAGATGAAAAAATATAATCATAAATACTGTGAAAATTTCCTTGCTCTGTTAAACATCATTTGGGAAATAAAAAAAGAAAAAAAATTCAAAGGGGGCTAATAATTCTGACTTCAACTGTACCGCTGTCTATTGATAGGATAGTTCAAGCAAAAGTATATATCTTAAACTGTCTCACCCATCTAAGATGTAGGGGCCTTTTTCAGTTGAAAATCTAAGATTTTAGCTTTGGTGGATGTTATTAAATGTTCATAAAATGCAAGTAACATTTAACAAGCAACTAACAAACCTATCAAACTTTTTACATTATTACCTTCATCTAAGCAGCCCTAAGCGTAACCTATGCCATTCTAGTGTGGAAAGTAACACTGCATTATAAATAGTCTTAAAAATTATTTTACTTCTTCAACAGTTTTTTATCTATGCTGTAGGCTACTATAAAAAAGGTGCCTTCCTGTATTTGTTTAGTCACAGTTAGGAGTAGCCTACCGTTTCAGCATAAATTCTGTGAGTAAAGGCGTACAGTGACAGACTGTGAGCCTCTAAAACTCCTTACTCACTGTTAGTCACATCTGGGGAGGTTTTAGTTTAATGCATGACACAGCCTGATCACCCAAATGTCAGTTCCTTATTATGATCGCCAAAATATTACTAATAATTGTCACGGATTGGTCAGGCTCTCACGATCCCCACTCACGAAGATCACCATCACCTGACTTCTAATGAGCACACAGCTGCATCACATTCACGAGCACCAGATAAAAGCACAGCACTCCAGTCGCTCATTGTCCGGGCTCGTCTCGACGAAAGCGGACAACTGAGCGACCACTCAGCGTAGTCATCCTCAGCTAAAACAAACGCTTTACTTACCTGTTCTCTTTGTATTCCTCCTAGTCTTCCTGGTCCACCCGAATCGTCCTGTCTTCCAGTCCTTCCAAGTCTGTGTCATCCTCTGTCAGCTGTATCTGGTGTGTGCTGTCCATCCTCGTGTATTCCTGTTACCCAGCCACGGAGGAAAAGACCCCAACATCATTCCTGATCCTCCTGGCTATCCTTCATGTGCTCCTTGTTGTCATTTAATAAACACCCTAACGTTTCCTTACCTCTGTCTCCTGTCCGCTTCATAACAGAAGCCCGGACCATAACGACGACAACATGAGCACCCCCGATCACTTTCAAGAGCTGGTGGACCAGTTGAAGCGGATTCTACAGCCACCAGCTCCACTTTCCAACGCACCACCAGCACCGAGCACTTCCGCCTCCACAGTTTCTTCTTCGGCCCTTCCTTCCAGTCCCATGGCCCCGACCAGCGCCCTACTCAGGCGGAGCGGGGGAGTGCAATGGTTTTCTGTTACAATGTTCCCTCATATTCGAAATGCAACCTTCTCTATATCCCACAGATAAGTCAAAGATCGCCTACATCGTATCACTACTCTCTGGGCCTGCACTTAAATGGGCTGAGACGATCTGGAACCAAGCCGGGCCGGTCATGAATTCCATCACTACCTTCACGGAGTATTTCAAAGAGGTGTTTGGACGTTCTGATGGGGAAGTAGCCGCTGGAGAGCAGCTGTATCAGCTAAAGCAAGGTACTCTATCTACACAGGAATATGCTCTCCGGTTTCGCACTCTAGCAGCTGCAAGTGGATGGAATGAGAGATCGTTGTTGACCACGTACCGGCTCGGCTTGGAACCCACTCTCCGAATCCAGCTGGCCACATTAGATGATACTATGGGTCTGGAGAGATTCATCCAACATTCTCTCCGATGTTCCGATCGTCTCCGTTCCTATCAACAGGACACCATCACCCCCTCGTCTGCACTCCTCCAATCGCCTGAGTCAACAGCCTCTCCAGAACCAGAACCCATGATAATAGAGTCTGGAAGACTGACATCAGCGGAACGACAGAGGAGGCTGACCCGGGGTCTGTGTCTATACTGCGGTGTCAGTGGACACACCCGTATGGAGTGTCCCCTTCGTCCCATTCGGACTTCAGTGAGTGTATTCAGTACGAATATTGAACAATGTAAACCACTTACTACCACCGTACAAATAACTACTGCCTCTATTTCTCTCCTTGTCACAGCCCTCATCGACTCCGGGTCAGCAGGGAACTTCATCTCCCAATCCCTCTGTCGTCAACTCCACCTACGTACTGAGGCGTCCTCGCATATATACCAGATACAACCGATAACCCAGTGCACTCGATCTTCGACCCGTATCCATCGACAATGCGAAGACATCCTTCTTCAAGTGGGGTTGTTACATCAAGAGAGGATTCAATTTCTGGTTCTGGAGGGTGCAAATATGGACATCATTCTAGGGCGCCCGTGGCTGGTGAAGCACGATCCCATCATCTCTTGGGGCACAGGAGAGATAAAGAAATGGGGATCTGGATGTACACCTACCTGTTTTCCAAATCTCCCTCTTCAAGGTCGGAACCCCATTTCTTTGTTTACAACATCGGTCGAGAGTCCTCCTGAGAAGCAGTCTATCCACATTCCTAAGGAGTACAGCTCCTTTCATGATGTCTTCTGCCCCAAGAGAGCTTCCCAGCTACCGCCGCATCGGCCATGGGACTGCGCGATCGACCTAGTTCCAGATGCCCAGTTGCCAAGAGGTAGGATCTACCCGCTCTCGCTTCCAGAGAATCAGGCAATGGAAGATTACATAAGGGAGGCTCTGAGTCAGGGGTACATACGTCACTCAAAATCACCAGCCGCCTCAAGCTTCTTCTTTGTGGCCAAGAAGGACGGAGGGCTGCGTCCATGCATCGACTACAGGGTCCTAAATAACGGTACAGTAAAATACCGATATCCCCTTCCTCTGGTACCAGCCGCATTGGAACAGCTCCGAGAAGCTAAAGTCTTCACTAAATTGGACCTCCGCAGCGCGTATAATCTGATAAGAATACGTGAGGGGGACCAATGGAAGACAGCATTCGTGACCCCTACTGGCCACTATGAATATGAGGTCATGCCTTACGGTCTGGTCAACGCCCCCTCCGTATTCCAAAACTTCATTCATGAAGTCCTCCGGGAGTTTCTTCACCACTTTGTAATAGTGTACATAGATGACATCCTCATTTACTCCCGGAGTGAGGCCGAACATCGCCAACACGTTGCGGAGGTCCTACACACATTGAGAGAACATCACCTCTACCTCAAAGCGGAGAAATGCTCATTCCACCAGAAGTCGATTCATTTCTTGGGATACATCATTGACCAAACCGGTATACGTATGGATGGGAAGAAAATTGAGGCTGTTCTATCCTGGTCAGAACCCACTTCCATTAAGGAGCTCCAGAGGTTTCTTGGGTTTGCTAACTTTTATAGACGGTTTATCAAGGACTACAGCAGGATTACATCACCTCTCACTAATCTCCTCAAGGGTAAACCCAAAGGACTGGAGTGGACCAAAGAAGCAGCCGCAGCCTTCCGCCTTCTTAAGAAGGAGTTCACAAGGGCCCCACTCCTGACTCATCCTGACCCAAATCTTCCTTTCGTGGTGGAAGTGGACGCATCCACCACCGGCGTCGGGGCAGTATTATCCCAACATCATGATACACCGCCCCGACTGCATCCCTGTGCCTATTTCTCTCGGAAGTTGAGCCCGGCGGAGCAGAATTACAGCATAGGAGACAGGGAGCTTCTAGCAATCAAGCTAGCCTTGGAGGAGTGGCGTCACTGGTTGGAGGGAGCCAAACATCCGTTCCAGGTGATCACAGATCACAAAAACCTCCAATATATCAAAGAGGCCAAGAGACTATGTCCACGTCAAGCCAGATGGTCACTTTTCTTCTCACGTTTTGATTTCTCCATTTCCTATCGTCCAGGACCCAAGAATCTAAGAGCAGACGCTCTCTCTCGTTTACACGAGCATCACGATCATGAAGAACTCCCAACGAAGATTCTTCCCGAACACATCTCCATTTGTCCGATCACCTGGAACGCTCCTCCAGTCGTTGCCACTCCGGAAGCCCCTGCTCCGCCGGGATGCCCTCCTCATCGGCAGTTCATACCACCTGAACACCGGGTAGATCTGATCCACTCCTTACATACCTCGCTAGGCACTGGACATCCAGGGATCAACAATACTCTCTCGCTAGTATCCCAACGATTCTGGTGGCCAAACATGGCAAGGGATGTGAGGCAATATGTTCAGGGCTGTAAGGACTGTGCCCAATCCAAGAGCCCACGTCATCTACCCGCTGGAAAGCTCCATCCCTTGCCGATTCCGAACCGTCCCTGGTCACACCTAGGAGTGGACTTTATCACTGACCTCCCCTCGTCAGAAGGTAATACCTGTATTCTAGTCATCGTAGATAGATTCTCAAAGTTTGTCAAACTAATCCCTCTGAAAGGTCTTCCCACAGCCTTTGAAACAGCCGACAATATCTTTAATCAAGTCTTCAGGTCATTTGGTATTCCAGAAGATATTGTGTCGGACAGAGGTCCACAGTTCATCTCACGTCTATGGAAAGCCTTCTTCAAGCTCCTAGGTGTGGCCGTCAGCCTCTCTTCTGGATATCATCCCCAAACCAACGGGCAGACAGAGAGGAAGATTCAGGAGGTGGGACGGTTCCTGAGGACCTTCTGCAGTGGTCACCAGAGCTCCTGGAGCCAGTATTTGGGCTGGGCAGAATATGCCCAAAATTCACTGCGGCAACCCTCCACCGGACTCACGCCATTCCAGTGCGTCCTGGGCTTCCAACCACCGCTCTTTCCCTGGGATGGCGAACCATCTGATGTCCCCGCAGTGGATCACTGGTTCCGGGAGAGCGAGAGAGTCTGGGACGAGGCTCATCAACATCTGCAGAGGGCAGTCCGTCGAAGCAAGGTAACCGCCGATAGAAGAAGGTCTGAAGAACCCAGATACACACCCGGACAAAAGGTGTGGCTATCCACCCGGGACATACGCATGCGACTGCCCTCTCGCAAGTTAAGTCCCCGATTTGTTGGTCCCTTCACCATCGTGGAACAGGTTAACCCCGTCACCTACAAACTACAATTACCCTCTCACTACCGTATTCACCCTACATTCCACGTATCACTCCTGAAACCCTATCACGATCCTGTTCTTCCCTCCACAGAGCCTGACCACGAAGAGGAACCCCCTCCTCCACTGCTCCTAGAAGAAGGAGCCGTCTACGCAGTGAAGGAGATCTTGCGTTCCCGACGTCGTGGTGGCCAGTTGGAGTACCTGGTGGACTGGGAAGGGTACGGCCCCGAAGAAAGGACATGGGTTCCCAGAACTGATATTCTCGATCCTAGTCTCATGGTGGAGTTTCATGAGAGCCACCCTGAGTTCCCAGCGCCTAGAGGCAGAGGGAGACCACCACGGCGTCGGAGGTGTCGGCCCTCAGGAGCGGGCCCTGGGGAGGGGGGGTACTGTCACGGATTGGTCAGGCTCTCACGATCCCCACTCACGAAGATCACCATCACCTGACTTCTAATGAGCACACAGCTGCATCACATTCACGAGCACCAGATAAAAGCACAGCACTCCAGTCGCTCATTGTCCGGGCTCGTCTCGACGAAAGCGGACAACTGAGCGACCACTCAGCGTAGTCATCCTCAGCTAAAACAAACGCTTTACTTACCTGTTCTCTTTGTATTCCTCCTAGTCTTCCTGGTCCACCCGAATCGTCCTGTCTTCCAGTCCTTCCAAGTCTGTGTCATCCTCTGTCAGCTGTATCTGGTGTGTGCTGTCCATCCTCGTGTATTCCTGTTACCCAGCCACGGAGGAAAAGACCCCAACATCATTCCTGATCCTCCTGGCTATCCTTCATGTGCTCCTTGTTGTCATTTAATAAACACCCTAACGTTTCCTTACCTCTGTCTCCTGTCCGCTTCATAACAATAATATGCAGGAAAAACAGTTTTAAGTGTGTAGACTTATGTATATATATATTCAGAATGTGTTGTATTTTAGTGTGTAAACTGGAATATTGAGTCTAATCTTGACTTCACAAAAATTAATCGCAAATCAAATTGTAATATCTGGCAAATAAATCTCAATTAGATATTTTCCCTAAATCGTTCAGTCTTACCCACAGCTAATACTCTTTCAAATTTTAGACAATGAAGATAATTGAAGAAAAAAGTCAAGTGTTTATTTGTTATAATTATTATTATTATGATTATTAACCAACTGTCCAAATTAGCATATGTTATAGTATACGCACAGTGCTCTGCATATATAAGTACACCCTCACAAATCTCTTTTAAATTCATATTTTAATAGTAAGCTATACAATATTATATTTGTGCATATACATTAGATTAGTCAGTACTGAAGCCAAATCTGGAGCTTATCTAACAAAAGAACTTAAGATAACAGTCTAAAAACTAGAACACCCAAATGTATATGTTATAATGTTATAGAAAAATGTTAAATACAAATTTTAAAAAAAGAGGAAAAATCAAGAGAAGCAAAAAATTGAACTTTTGTAGGTTGTAATTTTTTTTGTTGCAATATTAAGCTTAAATTTAATTTTTTTATCTTTCAATTTCTAAATATGTTTGGTGACTAAAATATTACTCTAATAATTATATCTGTTTAATAAATCTGTTTTGTTTAAATGCACCACAATACATTGCCCATATTCACTGAGAAATGAAGAAAAATATTCATTTTCAAAATGGGCTGTATTCAATTATGCTGAGCACTGTATAATGCATATTCAGATGCATCAGATTGTGTCTGGAATCACGTCTCTATAAAAATATACCAAGACAAAAATACAACTAAATAAAATGTTTAAAATTAGTTTTTGTTATTTTTTCTTTTAATAAAAAGTGTTTGAATAAATGAATGAAACAATTGTAAATATTAGTCAAAACTGGTAAAAACAAAAAAGGTAAAAACAATAAAGGTAATGTTCCAGGAGACTGAATCACACTGACAAACGTAAAGGTAAACTAGAGCGGATTTCATAACCACAAACTATTTCAACATGTCTCATTTTCTCCGTTTATAATAACTGAAATTACTAATATCGCTTGATAAAAAAACATAATGAATGCTGAATTAACGCACTATATAAACATTTACTACTGTAACGCAGAAGCGCCAGGCCCTTGGCCAAATATGGGAAAGACGACGCTCGGATTACACATTTATCATATAGCCTGCCTTCTATTGCGGAAATACAGGCGTAGTAACAGCGGAATCGTTCCTCGCGTCAGCCAATCACAGCTCGCCGTGGCTCACCGATTACAGAACGATTCGTTCGGTGAGAAAAACAACTCCAAAGCCACGCCTATTTCAGGCGTACGTATGAGATACACTCAAGCCGAAAAAAGTTGCCCCTGGTCATGAAAAAAAGCTATCGGAAGCAAGAGGGACTCCAGAAATCACTAAGAAAAATCCAGAGGGCGGACATTCCTTAGTGCCTGGAATTCGCTTTTCATCTCCCCTAAGCAAGATGGTTTTATCGCCCGAGCGACGGGAGAATTTGTAGCTTAAATCTTGCGGATACAATCTGTTGAGGTTGTCTTGCGGGTTAGCAGTGGACTAAGTTAAGTTGTCTGACTTTCGAGGCGCTAACTTAGTACTAGAAGGCTAATTTACTCAAGGCGGCTGCGGAAGAGTTATCGGCGATCACTGCTCAGACCAGCACGGTATGTTTTATTTCCTCTTCAGAGATATCCTTAAGCAAATGTTATTGTTCTGTGTAGATTTAAGCATAGCGATAGTATTATAACACGTACTCGCTTAAATCTATAACATAACCTATGTGGAGGTTTATAAACGATGCCAGGCCTTGGGCGGTATTAAACCTTAATGCTCGATAGGATACATATACTCCAGTAAAACTTTTTCAGTCGAGTAAGAATACATGAGTAGTTTTGTTTGTAATTTAATGTCACATATTTACAGGACTGCTAAGACCATGTCAAACGAAGAAAGATATAAGTTGGTGGTCGTGGGCGGTGGAGGTGTGGGGAAAAGCGCCCTCACCATTCAGTTCATCCAGGTAAATGTGTTTTAGAGCACTTTTGTATGAAACAGATGTGTTAATGGCTTAAATTGGGCAAATACGATGTAGTAATTATTACAGTGGGTGTGTTGTAAGAGTTGTGTGAAGTTCACAGTGCAGTGGGCTTTTCTCTGCATGTTCCTTCATGTTAAAGCCCTCTTTGGTGAACAACTCTTTGTTTTCTTTCACAGTCGTACTTTGTGTCTGACTACGACCCAACCATTGAAGACTCTTACACTAAAATCTGCACGGTGGACGGGAAGGAGACACGATTAGACAGTATGTTGGTGTTAATGTGTTCTTTGTAGGAGGGAATGAGTGTTAAAAAGCTCCACAGGCTCCCTCAGTCGGGAGATTTTGGTCAGAGTTGCATCACTATGATTCATTGCTGACTACGGGTTACTGCCCAGGTTTTGTTTTGACTTGCTGTCAGTACAACACCATGCCAGCTGTGCTTAAAGCAAGCTTTTAGTCAATCACCAACGCATTTTGTGTGCCAAAAATGTGATTTGTTTGTGTGGATCATCTCATCTTGTATACAACCTGTATTTATCTGAGGTCTGCTTTGTTTTTGTCATTTCGCCTGTCCATTAGTCCTCGACACAGCAGGGCAAGAGGAGTTTGGAGCGATGAGAGAGCAGTACATGCGCTCTGGAGAGGGCTTCTTACTGGTCTTTGCTCTTAATGACAGTGGCAGGTAGGTGTTTTCCTGTGTGTGTGTGTGTGTGTGTGTGTGTGTGAGTGAGACAAAATGGAATAGGTAGTTTTCTGTGTGACAGGAACAGAGAGTGTATGTGGCCGATTGTGTTAAAAAGTAAACCACAAAATGTGTGTGATGAGAACGAGAGTGCAGGTTATGAGCGTTTATGTTATTGGGTGTTTTGTGGTGAATGTATAAATGTAGATTTATCGATGTGAAAATCCTCACAGATGTGACTGCATTTTCAAAATAATTACTATACAATGCTCAGCATTTATAAGTACACCCCTCACAAATCTCTCTTTTAAATTCATATATTTGTGCATATACATTAGATTAGTTGGTACTGAAGCCAAATCTGGAGCTTATCTAACAACATAACTTCTTATAACGTTCAAAACTAGTACACCCAAGTTTATGTTATAGAAAAAAATTATACAATTTTTTTAAAAAGAGGGAAAATTAAGAGAAGCAGAAAAATAGAAAAAAAAAATAGTTTATTTTGTAGGTTGTAATTTTTTTTCCAATATTGCTTGAGCTAAATTGTATTATCTTTCAATTTCTAAATATGTTTGGTGACTAAAATATTATTTGAATAAATATATAAGTAATATAAAATGTACAAGTAAATCTGTTTTGTTTAAATGCACCCAAACACTTTTGTCTATGTTCACTGAGAAATGGATACAAATATTCATTTTCAAAAATGGCTGTACTCAATTATGCTGAGTACTGTATGTGCACCTTTTGGGCTGCGATCAGTAAATATAGTTGAACATTTTTAATATTTTCTTGTAAATTATGTGTAGTTTTGTTTTACTTTTTTTAGGTTCAAATCTAACATTAGGTTAATTTAGGAGGATGTCTAAACCAATTCAATATTTTTGCTTATAGACTGAATGAGATATATGCACTGTCTACATTTTAAAATTTTGAACAGAAAACTTTAAGCTTGGTTGTTTTTATTTTTTATTTTTTTTGAATGTCTAATTGTTAAAATATAAGGCATGTTTGTATGTTTAAAAAGAGTGTATTCACAAGTGAATGTCTGCTAAAATTTCTAATAAAAAAAAATTCAAAGCAAAACTTTAAACCTGCTTTTGTACAGGCTCCTTTAATACTGTTGGCATGTAAATGAACATCACAATTATTACTAAAATAGTTCTGTTATTAGCTAAAAATAGTGTTTTGTAAAGCTACTGCTTTACAAAAGTGACGTTGTGACGTTGTGACCTAGTGACGTTTTGTTTCAAAATCATTTTATTTGACATTTTTTATAGGTATGCTGCTACTTTTGATTTTTGTTCAGGAAGATATTTAATGGAATTGTTATCCATATTTAATAGGATTTTAATACTTTTTTTTAAACCCTTTAACTACCTCACCAAGAGAAACATTTTGGATTGCATTTCTTAACTCCTAATGTCGCTAGTTAACACACTCAATGCATTTTTTTCAACACATCCCATAATTTCTAAAATATCAACCTCTACCAAATGGTAGATATGTCGGTTTATGGTAAAAGTACCAGCCTAATACATAAACTATAAAAAATCTGAAATTATTAAGTGTACGACCAATTTATTTTAAAACATATTCAAAATAAAACCTTTTTAAATACTAAATCATCTTTATATGTATTATATTAGTTAAAATGTTATTATTATATAAATACTTCAGATTCTCATTTTACTTTTTTTTTTTTTTAACAATGCTGTGTTTGTAAAGCATTATTAAAAAAGTTATTCTTTAAATGACTTTAACAGTCAAAACGTGGTTCACTGATTGGTAGAGGGGCAGTCAAAGGGTTAAAATTTACAGGTGGATCCAGATAAGATTCAACAATAATGGTTATCCATGAACTGTTTTTTTTTCTGAATATATGTATGTCTATATAGCTCAAAGGGCTATCATGCTAATGAGTTGTGTTAATTCCCTCTGTTTCAGTTATAACGAAATTCAGAAATTTCACACTCAGATATTACGGGTTAAGGATCGAGATGACTTTCCCATGGTTCTTGTTGGCAACAAATCAGATCTTGACCAGCAGAGAGTGGTAATGTTTACATGTTGCCATGAGACTTTTTCCCCTTAAAACAAATCCCCTTAAAAAAGCCAACCAGTCCTTATGTTTTGTTTTATGTATTTTTTTTTTATGTAGATCTCAAAAGAGGAAGCCATGTCATTTGCCCGAGAAAACAGGATCCACTACATGGAATCATCAGCCAAGAACCGTCACAATGTGGATGAAGCTTTCATGGAGGTTGTGCGAGCAATAAGGTATCTGAAATGGAGAAGTGCACTCATGAGGTTGAGAGTGTAGTGCATTGTGATGAAGTTGCATTACCATTTCTCTGCAGGAAGTTTCAGGAGACAGAGAGTCCACCGCTTCCCGCTAATCATACAGGGAAGCAGAAGAGTGGTGGCTGTCCCTGCACCCTACTCTGACTGGCCCTCCGCACTGTTGCCTAGGAGACTGAAGCCCTCACTCTCACGCCTGGTGCCTTATGTGTGTGTGTGCGCGTGTATGTGTGTGTAAGTCTGTGTGTGTGTGTGTGTGTGCACGCACTGTACGCATCAGTGTTAGTGGCTTTTACAGTGTGTGTGTATGAATGGGTTCCCAAGGAGAAACTAGGCTATATCAAACGAGAGCGAATGTGTTGGAAATGGGGACCTTAGTTCTTATTTTGTTTTAAATCTTGTGCCTATAGCATCGTGCTCTTGATTTTAGAGTTCAGCACAGTATTTTGTTATTTCCATCATGGTATGAGGTCATGGTCAGATTGTGTGCCACAACAGCGTCTTGTTTTTAAATCGTTCACCACAGAGGTGATGAATAATAGTGACAATGTATATTTCAACAACCACATCAGACAAATCTTCTAGATGCTTCTGGCGGCAACTCAATGTCATGCACATTGGGTTATTGACTCTCAACGACAAGCCAGAAAGTATTTGATTTGCTCAGTTCAGCACGTCCTCTTTCTGGGGATTCATTAAGTCGGTGAAACTGCACTGAAACGGCTGAACTAGTCGACTCTACACCTTGTTGCCCATCAGAAGCTTGAAATTTATTCAGCCAGCTTGTTTTCATTAATCACTTTCTGATAAAGCAATGTGGGTAGACTAAGACGAGGGGTGGTTTTAATAATTGAGTGTTTTTAGAGGAGGAGCAGTAGTGTTAAGAGTGGGTCCAGAATCTCCAATGCTTGTATTCATAAAAACCAAAGACTATACTGTATATGTTTGCACACCAGCTTTGTCTTAGTAGTTTTCCAAGGTAGTTTAACACTAAAATGGACAATTTGTGAGGGTTTTATTGTGGAATTGTTTTGGTCTGTCGCCTGTTTTTAATTTCAATTTGAAGGTACTTGTATTTGTGTGTGTGTGTGTGCAGAATAAGGCAGTCTGTCTCCGTATTCACATGTTATTGTATATAACGTGCTTGTGATTTTTGCACCTTCGTATGTAGACAGGGATGAACAAATGTATACAAAGGAATTGCCAAATGAATTTACTAAAAAGCATGATGTTAACAATCAGTGTTGCGAGGGAATGAGTCACACTCCGTCTGTATATGGGTAGACCGCCATAGTTTAGGGTGAGAAAAAGCATGACTAGGTGTTTTTCCTTAGTCACACTATAGCAGTTCTTGTGGTATACCTGACTCTCGAGGGAGTTGCTACACACGCATTATGGCCTATAATCAAGGGACGTGGATTTTTTATTTACAAACTAGGACGAAATCTGTCGTAAGTCAGGTTTGTCAGCTGCAAATAAGAACAAAGCACTATTTAATTTCGCTGTGTTACAAAATCATCCAATATTGTCAATGGATTTCATTCAAAACATTTCAATAAAATTTGTATTTCTCAAGTCTGATCATTTCAATTGTTTTTAAATTTAAGCTATTTTCCTTGGCTCTGGAGTCTGGAGGGATGTCAGACTCCATTTATGTTCTGATTTTTGTATCTGTATCTAACAATATTCTTTTGTACACGATTAAAATTTCTTTAAACCATCTTTGGTGTAAGAAGTTGTGCTTGACGTATTTATTGGTAAGAGATTCGTTTGGGATAGAGTTATAGTGTGTCCTCTGCAGGAAATCTGTCTTGCAATTTAACATTTCATTTAAAAGTAACATTAATGTATTTTACCATTTAAAATGGGGTGTCACTGTGGTGCAGTGGGCAGCACAATCACCTCACAGCAAGGTCACTGGTTCGAGTCTCGGCTGAGCCAGTTGGCATTTCTGTGTGGAGTTTGCATGTTCTCAATATGTTTGTGTGGATTTCCTCCAGGCGCTCCTGTTTCTGCCACAATCCAAAGACATGCGCTATAGGCAGGGGCATAGCAACCAAGGGGGGTGATTAATAATAAAAAGAACCTAAAATTTTGTATCTTAATCAGTCCCCCCCCACTTTTGAAATGTCCGCTATGCCCCTGGCTATAGGTGAATTGGGTAAGCTAAATTGCCCGTAGTGTATGTGTGTGAATGAGTATGTATGGATGTTTCCCAGTGATGGGTTGCAGCTGGAAGGGCATCCGCTATGAAAAACATGCTGGATAAGTTGGTGGTTCATTCTGCTGTGGCGACCCCTGATTAATAAAGGGACTAAGCCGAAAAAAAGAATGACAATTTAAAATGCCAATAGATACAGAACTATAATCAAATAATTTCTTTTATGTAAAGGAACTTTATTGCTTCCCTGATAGCAGTAACTCAACGATTGGAGATAAAATAGGACTCTGATCCTTTTTTTTATCACACTATACAACACTTTAACTGCTCTGCGTATGTGAGGTGGAGATAGAAATTCACCTCAGGGGAATCCACCACAGCGAGAAGACAACAGAGAAACGTAAATGCAGTGTTGACGGTTTCTTCTCGACTTGAACCGGTATTATCTGACTATTTCACCTGTACAGGACTCGACTTCATCAGAAGCTCATCTCAGGTCGACTCCCGCGTGGACGAAAAGAAGAGGCCCATTCATAACCTTTGAAAATGACGGGCTATCTAAACGAGACTCAATGAACTGGAGAAACCGGAAGCCGTTTAATCTGGCCGTAAATTTGATATTGTTTTAAATTACATGAAAAGACCAAATAAACATAACAGCATAGAAGAAAACACAAACCAAAGACGTTTGGCACTGGAGACGAGTAGGCTTAAAGCACGCTTGTTTTTGGAGGCGTTAAATGTCGCCACACCTCTAAACGCCCGCGGCTGTGAGGTATGTTGTCAAACTGGAATGTCGCGTACGTGATGAGTTTCGCTGTAAATGAAACAGGTGAATGTGAACGAAGTTTTAATCAAAACCCTCGAATATGCGAATTCTTTGTACTGACCATCTAGATATAACAATTTACAGCACCAAGACGGGAATTCTCTGGAGAAGTCTGAAAGCGTTTTAACCTATGGTTTTAGCCCTCAAAGTTTACCTGTACGGAGCACTAGAGAGAATTAAGAAGGTAAGCGGGCGTTTACCTGCGTCGTTTGTCTTTAGACGCAAATGCAGTAGTTTTACTTTCTTTTCTACGTTCTGTCGAGTTTGAGGAACAGCTTGTTGTCCAAACCAAGCTGCAGATACGCACTTTTTGTATATATTTGTTAAATTAAAAATGCCCTTCGTCTTTCTCTCGCACTGCTGCTGTTTTGTCAGTGTGAGGTCGATATAAGCTGAAGTGTTGAAAGTGGCGAGTCACTTGTCAAGTTGTATACGACTTGTAACTTTTTTAAATGCAAAAAAATGTAATAATTCCTAATAAGTGCAGTGACCGATAGAGGACGATATTGTAAAAGCCTTTTGAGATTAACATAATTGTTTGTCATTCATTTATTTGTGTGTGTGTACGCGTGCGCAGGGGTGGATTTAACCAATAAGCAAGCTAAGCGGCCGCTTAGGGCCCCGAATACATACTTATAAGTATAAAGTATTTCTATAAATTATGTATAACATCATTTTCTATCATATTTTGTATGATGAGTGTCTAAAAAAAAGAAAAGTTTAATGTAACATCTGCGCAGATGTATCCCCCACCCTCATGAGAAGTCCAGCAGTCAAATTAGGTAAATATTTAGCTTTTAAAAACAAAATAGTTTATATATAATTTTGAGTTGTGAATTCATTTTAAGAAAACAAATCATTTAAAAAGATTACAAGACGCCTTACGTGCTGTTATTATTTTGCATTAAGACAATTTAGAAAAGGAGTGATGGAGTAATATAAGAAAGAAAAACAGCAGAATAAATCTATTAAAAATAAATTAAAGTACAAAAGGTGCATTTTAGAAATTTTGGGCCCCCGAATCACTAAATCCAGCCCTGTGTGTGTGTATGATAAGATTTTCCTCAATTGTAGTTAAGATGGTAGTTATTTTATGCAACGCAAAATACTTCTAACTGCTAATATAGCCATGTGTTTGAATAAAACATGTTTTAATTTGTAACCTGCTGATGATATTTCTTCCATCTACTTGGAGGAAAGACCCTTAATTTCAGTCATCACAAACAAATAGGTCTATATGCTTTGACCAATTGTCAATTTTATGAAAAAGGAAAACAAATGCTTTAAATGTCTATTTTTATCTAAAGTTTTCAAGAAATGTTCTTTATGTAACATATCTTCAGCTACAAATATTTTACTCAAACCAAATATCTAGCATTTATTTCATCAAAACTGATTTTGAAGTGATCTCTTCAATATTTCCATAGCCATAGGTCCTCCATATGCACAAAACACTGACTGTTATTCTTTTGAACAGGTACAATGCTGGGGTTTTCAGTAATATGTTTGAGCTTCTTATCCCTGCTGCATCTTGTTTGGGGCAGAGTGATCTACAATGGAAATGATGGTAATGATATAAACTGAAACACTGAAAAGCACAGTGTGAAACCTTTATCATCTTTTATTTTTGCTCATCCATTAGGTGTTTTTTTTATTGTTCTCCCGCTTCCTGCACTCATGTGAGGAAGTAGACTACCTCTGCATGCACCTCATGTGTAGTTTAGGTGCATTAAAACATTATTTCATGCCCTGAGTGCAACATAATTAATTAATAAAGTTTTTTCTTAATTTCTTTATGGTTAACTGCCATTTCTTTACCTTTACTGTTACATGTATAGTTCTTGCTGTCTGTGAAAATACATTATTAAATGCATTTGATGGTGCATTAATGCATGTAGCTGATCCTCATTATGGTTAATATTGCTTGTGTTCCTCAGTTTTCTTAGAAGAAAAGTCAGCAGATTCGTTTCTGTCCCGTAAACTGCTTTATAACAGTTGGGATTTCGAGGCAGTGGTGCCTGGCAATCTAGAGAGAGAATGCATCGAGGAAATCTGCTCTTATGAAGAGGCCAGAGAAGTGTTTGAAGATGACATAAAGACGGTAAGAAAGAAATGTGATCACCAAAATAATATCATGACAGTGTTATGTGAAAGTTTGGGATCCCCTTGGAGAATATCTGAAAATGTGAATATTACAAAGATGTGATGTATGAATATTATACACAGTGCATGATATTTTTGTATTTAAGTACTTAATTTGATTTCCCGAAAACTTTTCAAAATAGAAAAAAAACAAAGTTTAAATAAAATAAGAATAAAAATAAATATTTTCATCCTCCGTTCATGTTTCCTTGATGTTTTCTCCTGGAGCATCATTGAACATTTCTCAGTCTTTTTAATACTTTATTTGTTTTCTGGGAAACTCTTCTGAAGGGCACTAAAATGAGAAAAAAAATCTATCAAATAAGAAAAAATGGATATCTTCATCCTGTTCTGGCTTGGTGTTCTCCTGGAGCATCATTGAACATTTGATGACATTTCTCAATAGTCTTGTTTGAGTCTCTCGGTTGTCCTCAGTGTGAAAAGATGGATCTCAAAATCATACAGTATGCCAAAGATGCTGGAAAACTGAAGAATCTGCAGGACATATTTGATCGTGTATGTCTATTTGTCTTCTAACAGGCAGTTTTTTGGAAAGACTACGTCAACAGTCATAGTAAGTGATTTTATTTTTCTTTAAAGTTACATATTTGATATTTTATATATTTAGCTGAAGATTCAATATATAGATTTTTTTTTGGAAATTTTGAATAAAATTGTCCAAAATCGAACAAAGTGCTCAGGGGTAACTTAATGTTTTGGTGCTCTTTGGACAAAGGATTCATCAGAATAAACAGCAAAAATCAGTCCGAGGTACTCGGAAAAATTTGTAAAAAGTATTAAAAAGCCTTTATTCACATGGCTAATCTTAAAAAAAAACCCTGCACATTTGGGCAGAGAGCTGCCTTTATCAGGGTAACAGTGATTAGGTGCGTCTGGAGTTACTTTTAAATGCTACAGTCTCATGACTCATTAGAATATCTAGACAATGCTAAAACAATATATTAAACAAGGTCAACTCAACAATGTGTTTTGATGTACAAAAAAATTGGTTTTCACAAAGATGACAACGTTGCATTGTCCAACCAACATATATTCACACGGATTTGTGTGTATTTTGCTATCGGCCAGTATGTAGCATTGTCACTTAAAGAAATAATACATTTTGTTACATCAGGTATTCTGCCAGTTTCAACAAGTTAAATTTAAGACTTTTAAAGACATTTTTAAGACCATTTTGAAGTAAATGTTATATTTATACAGGGCTAAATGCTACGGATTTCTTTTTAATATTCCAGTTGGAAAAGATTTTCACTTTCCCTAGCTAAAAATGATTATAATTTAATACATTTAGTTATACAATAGAAATTCAATAATAAAAACAATAGGTCTGGTCAGTATCATCAGCAGTAAATAAATAGAGAACTTTTAAACAAACATTACTGTAAGGAAAGTAATTAAATGCTACTTTTTTATATTGTATGCCTACATTCACAAAATATTAACATCAAAATGTATAACTATGTTACAGAGTGTACTGTCTTAAAAATGGAAAATAACTAAGAAATTAATAATTAAAAAAAAAAGTACAATCACACCATTTTAGTCTAACTAGGCAGGTTAAGGTAATTAGGCAAGTTATACTGATGGTTTGTTCTGTAAACTAATATATAGTTCAACAAGCCAAATAATTTAGACCTTAAATGTTTTTTAAAAAAATTCAAACTGCTTTTATTCTAGCTGAAATAAAACAAATAAGACTTTCTCCAGAAGAAAAAATATAATCAGACATACTGTGAACATTTGCTTGCTCTGTTAAACATTATTTGGCAAATATAAAAAATTTAAATAAATCAAAGGGGGGCTAATAATTCTGACTTCAACTGTTAGTCTTTACATCTTTCCAAGTTGTAAGAGTTTTTGATATAATAAAATAATCCGAAATCTTTTCAATTTTTTTATAATTCTTAACAAATGGCAAATATTTAATTGGTAAAGGGGAGCAGGCTGTTTCTACCATCTTAAACCAAACAGATTTAGTCCTCTCACTACACCAGGTAATCCAATTTTTATTTGGGCTGCCCAATAATAAAACTGAAGATTTGGCAAGCCATTAAGTGCTATTTTTAAATAAAAAGTTTAAAGTTTGACTATTGAAGATTGTACGAATGTTATTGGCCAGAATTGTATACATAAACAAGGTAAATTAAGACCTGTTAAAAAAAAGACCTTAGACCTACAACACAATATGTCTATAGATTTAAGACTTTGTAAGGCCTAAAATTTAGCTTTTAAGGCTTTCTAAGACCCTGCGGATACACACCAGCACAAATATGCATTCTTCTTCAGATAAGGGCATGAAATGTTTTCAGCTTTCAGATCAAACGTGTGTTGTGTACACATACCTTTATTTAGATGAAATACTTAAGCAGTAAAATGTGCATTTGTTGCCAATGCCAAACCAATTGATTGATTTTCACAGAGAAGGTGACTGAAGTTGATGTGGCTGGTCTGTCAGCTGGCATCGTGGCTGCTGTATTGGTAGTGATTATAGCCACTGTGCTGGGCGTTTATTGCTACAAGAACAGAGGCAAAAATGCAAGAGGGGGCAGGTAAGTGCATGCTATCATTACCACTGTATGCGATGTGTCTTTTATGTGGCAATATCTCTCCACCAAATGACACTAATAATGGATGCTGCATCTCCACAGTGTTCCTGTGCGAATGGGAGCGGACGGGCAGCCAATACCTGAATCTGTGCCCCTGTCTGGTATTGCGGCTGCAGGTCTCCCCTCATACAATGAGGCTCTGACCCACAGTGGCCAGCATGACGCACCTCCACCGCCATACTCCGGGTAAAAGCAGCCTGCTTATACAGGCATGGTGTGTACCTGCTGCAAAATGCAAATGTGTTTTAAAATATCCCTCTCTGCTCTTTACAGGACGACTCCAACTGCGCCGCCGTAATCTTAAAATGAGGAATGAGCAAGATATTTTAATGAGCAAGAAGAATTTTACGAGATGGATTTTATTTCACTGGAGTGCACAGCTACAACGAGTTAGTGGTCATGCGCCACAGACAAATGTAGTTTCAGTCACTGTTTGGCTAACTTATTCCACTTAGGCTGTCTGTTTAGCAGCTTGCCTTTTTATTACATTATTTTGCTACCAAAGGCTTTATTGTGAAATGCCAATGTTTTCATGAATCAAGTTTGCTTCATTTTTAAAAAGTTGTGTAGACATTTTAAATGTTCATTGTTAATAAAATAACTAAATAAACCTGATTGGGTTTGACTGGTCGTTGGACAGTGTAAAGGCACGCGCGTGACCCCTTGAATCGATTCCAGAGTGTTTGCCATTAGCCGCTGTTGTCACTCATCATCGGCTCTATCTTTCCCAGTATCACAGAGAGCACTAGAGAGCGTCCAATCCTCACTCACTCAGTAGTGCCTCTGTGCTGTAACAAGGCGGCAGTGCGCACGAGACTTCCAGACAGCCTGCGTATGTGTGTGTGAGAGTGTGTGACAAGTCGGCGGAGGGGGGGCGTGCGCGCGAGCCTGTTAGTTAGTTCACTCATGAAAATGGCGTCTTTTTGGACAAATACCTGAAAATAAGTACTTCAAACCCATACGCCGTAGCGTTTATTTGAGGTTTTGAATAGCATTAATGCACATTCATATTAAAGTTATTGGATTTAAATGAGCCTGGCGACGACAAGCCACTTTGTTTCTGATGAAATTCGTCCATGATGTAAATATTTGGGGCGCAACAGCTGAATATAAACGCGCACTCGTTAGACTGCTATTTATAGAGCCCTAGTATCTCACCTTTTGTGTGGCAATGCAGTAGGCGAAGAACTAAGAGGAAACAGGGTACAGTCAGCACGTGTCGTACGTCTCGTGGGTGTAGCGAGCAATGGCATCAGGATTCGACATGCAGAGCTTCAGCCGCGCCGCTGTTTCTGCCGCGAAGGACAATAGGCATCGAGATATATAAGAGGGCAACAGAGGGGAGGGAAGGAAGAAACCGGATTTTTTGTGGTGGCGGTGGTTGGTGTAATACTTCAACCCCCCCTCCCTCCCCGCCTCCCCTCTGTATCCTCCATCTCCCCCTCCTCCTTCTCCTCCCTCCATTCCTCTCCCCCTCTGTGCTGGTCCTATTCTTGAGGACTTGCTTGTGAAACGGGAGAGATAAACAGACACTGAGCGCAGAGGAAAGGACACGGGGAGAGATAGTGTGTTAGAATTTTAGGAAATACCTCCCTCCCCTTTCCCCTGTCTATCTCTCCATCTTCATCCCTTGTCTCTTCTTTTAATGGATAGAAATTATCCTGGCACAGGATTCGGTGATCTGGGCGCTGGAACGGGATGGAGTTACGAGAGATCGGCGAAGGCAAGGTAAGGGCGCCCGTGGAAGCCCACTTCCATGCACTGGGTGCATAAATGCGCTTAGCTGGCTGTAACAATGCCCATGCCGACGGACGGACGGACGCTGTGCAATGCATGTTCTCCCACTCTCGCTCCCAGTGCTGTGTTCATTCACTTGCATGCGCTATATTGTCGCTGGCTCCACGTACAGCCATCGGTATTGTCATTTCTGAGGGAGGAGGGGGTGTCTTGAAAATGCAAGGAATGCGATTGAGAGTTAATGCGTGATACGGAAGGTAGACTGAGACAGAAAAAGGGGGAGAGGGGCGAAAAGAGGGGGGATGGGATGATGTTGCTAGCTAGCTTCAGCTTGCTAGCGTATTATCAAAAATGAAAAATCAAGCCTTTTGCCTTGGAGGCGCAACAAACCGGACATTGCACGCCGTGCTCGCATACACGCTAATTCGGTGTGGCGAGTAATGCGTGGCACAAAATGCACGTTGACAAAGCGTTATTTCAGAGGCGACCAATTACGAGCAATCCCATGTATTTGGGGATGAAATGGTCGCTAGCTTCAATATGTGCAGCTTATCTCGGCGGCTAACGGGGATTTGTCTGTAAAAATCGCGAATATTCCGTTTTGCCCGTTACTAAATAATAAATATTTTTGCATAATGAATCTTAATGTCAAATGTCACAATGCAGAGGTGAAGTTACTTAGAGTCCACGCGCATTATTCAGGTACACATGTCATAATAACACTGCCTGTATAATAAATACCAAATCAACAACTACGGGTTGTAGCTTAGTGTCAGACACTGCACAGTGAATAGAAAAACTTTGCATAACCTGATTGATTTTGTTATAATCTAACAGGGAAAAAAAGGTCACCACTGTTTTTGAGGATACCGTCGTTTGGCAGCGCACCAAATGTGTGTGTAGTGTTCCTGACTGAAATTACAGCGTGACCGAGACGTGCACACTGTAAACATAAACGTAAGACGCAGTGCTAACGTATTCCGCGAGGAGCTTTCAAATGTGACCGATTAATAATGCAATATGTTTTAAAATATAACACATAGAAAAGCGCATTAGAAGAAACAATTGATTTTTTGGACTAATTATTAATTTAGTTTCACATAGTTATTAATTAAAAAAATCAGCCATGGCATTTTAGGAAAAATGCTGCATTATAATCTTAAATTAGCGGTGAAATGATCTGTTTCTACCTGAAAACGGGAGTGTTTCAGATCGTGCTCTCGGTGTACGTTCAACCGTGATCCACTATTTTCGCGGCCTACTTACAGTTCAAAGGCGCCCGGCTATGTACGTTATCAGTCGCCGTGACAACCAAATCAATCTTAGCAGCTTACAGAGCGCGCATGCAATCATTCTTGGTGGCGTTAGTGTCTCGCGGTGCATGCAGGGAGTCAGTGGTACATTGGCTGCACACCTACAGCATACTTTCATCTATTGTTATATGGGTAAGATTAGTACAATTTTGGTGTTTTCTGGAATAGAGTGAACTCTGTGCTAATGGTATCTACCATTGGAGAGTTCATTTTATATATAGATATATGTAAAAACAATTATTATAGGGTTTTTAATTTGTTTTTCAGATGCAAATCTGGTGCCTTGTCATAAAGTATTGAAAAGTCTTGCATCATTTGTGCATTGTAAAACAGTTCAAGTGGATCCCTTTTTTCTTAGTATGCATGACAGGGCGACAATAGGGCAGCCAGACACCCCTTGTTTGTAAATGTGTGAAGAATTCCTTTCGAGACTTTTTATGAAATCATACAATTGTGAATGCTGTCTTGTGGTTGAAGTTTTTTAACAGGTTACATTTCAGCAGTATTTGGAAATGCAAAGCTGCATCAGGATCTCTGACTGACTCTTAGTCTTAGCAAGCCGAAGGAGGAATTTTCTGCCGTCTTCTTTAATATTGTGTTTCTGACTCAAGAGCATCTCTGTAGACTCACAGGCAGATTGATAGAATCCAGAATCTTAATGAGGAGTTCAGGCTTATGATGATGGACAAGCTTCAGTGCTGCTGCTGCTGCTGCAGAGGCTGAAAGCATCCGGCGGATAAAATGAAATGAAATGCTTTTGTATTGAATCTTCTCTCTTCTGGTTTCCCCAAAATTGCTTCTGCTTTTGAATGAATATTAGATGGTGAAACGGCCGCTTTGGGTCATTGGAAGCATAGCCATTAGATAATGATGAAACACCAAGAAGTGTTAAATTAGCATAAAAGGAAACCAAATGACACTGGGGTCTGCGTCGGACAGCACATTTTGCAATATTGATTCATATGAATGGGAAACGTTGTTGCATGTGTTAATATTAAATGAGAATAAACATAATATAATGGCACTGCTGCCTGGCAGGGCTTGTGCACAATCTGCACATTGTGTCTTGGTTATGAAGCTGAGAAAGGCTTACTATGAGTCCATAATGGGAAGGTTCATCAGGTCCTGTGTCCTTCTTAGGGCAGCGTACATCCGCTACACACCTCTGCACGCTTCTAATGGAGATTAATGGCCATGACTGAGTTGCCCATCAGGCTGTAAACATTTTGCACCTGTTGGGGGGGGACGGTGTTGAATTATTGCCTATATAATTAGCAGCAGACTTGTACAGTGGTTTTAATTAGGTTTAACTCTTCCTTTTATTTTTATTGGGGTTATTTATTTTTCACATTTATCCTCTTTACCTGGTGTTTTTCTTCCTCCATTGTCAAATTATGTCTACTTAGCTAAAGAACACAGACAATGGCAGGAGGTGTGAAGTTTAACAGGATGATTTAATTGACTGAAGGTTTAAGGCAGCATGATGTAACAAAGCGAGAAAGGAGAGCAGAGGTTGAGGAAGAAATGATTAGATGTAAGCTTCAAAGGATTATTATTATTTTTATTTATTTGTTTGTTGATTTGTTTGCATAGAATAACCCTTTTGGGCGGTTTACAAAAAGAACCATTTGATCTCAATGTGAAGAACATGTCAAAAAAACAAAAGTGCCGATAATTTTAAGGCTCCTCTAGGGCTTGGCGATATGACAAAAATGCAGTCTCGATGATTATTTTCCATAGGTAACGATATATATTTCGATATAAGTTGTTAATGCTTCCAGATTTTAAAAGAGTATCCCAACAATGACTGAAGCCACAAAAATTAGAGGGTCCATTAAATGGCGAAACATTTTCAGCCGATTAATTTGTTGGTGGCTGAAAATTTGGTGCCTCGTTAATATCAACACTTTTTTAGATTCCCATTGTTGCACAATTCTGCTGTGTGATTGGCTCTTAGATCATTATGGAGTAAAAAAGTCCAGAGCTTATCATTGAGTACGTTTACATGATCACAAATAATCCGATTTTAATATGATTAAGACAATACTCTGATTAAGAGTCTACCATGTAAACAGCCATTTTTGATTTAATTTAATCAGATTAAGGTCATAATCGAACTAAACAGAAATCGAATTAAGACGTGGAGTATGGTGACTTTAGTCGCATTATTCAAGTGCAGTACAGACATGCAAACTGCAGTCAAACCATTGCCCTCATGTAGGACTTTTCGATGCGTTTTGCGACAGGATAGTCCACACACACACACACACACACACGCACACACACACACACACACACACACACACACACACACACACACACACACACAACTGTTTGACACTATTCTTTGCACCTAGAGTCAGTGAAGACCACAGACACATACACCGTGAAATGCTGAGTTTTTTTTCTCTTATTCAGCGTGTAGTATGAAATTCCATTAAAACAACACTGAGCAGTTCATAGTTGCATCCAATATCTCGTTTGTCACAGGGGGCATGCATGAAATGTTCCCAAATGAAAGTGAAAGTGCCAAACTGCAGTTAAAGTCCACAAATTAAAAATGAAACACCCGAAATTACTTTAAACTCCGGAGGAAATGTGGATATTGTGGTGACGCAATGACGTTAATTGAATTATGTGATTATAACATGTAAAACGAGATCATGAAAGGAACATTCAAAAAGTAACTCATGTAAACACCTTAAATTATTGTCTCATTCAGGTTAAGGCAAATAATTCGATTACAGATGTTCGTGAAATGTAGTCATTGTTATTGATTGAAATTTTATCGCGATTTGATATAATATTGTTTATCGACCCAGCCCTAGGCGCTTCATGAAAAAGCACAAGCCAATAAAAAAAACATGATCGTTCTTTTTTTAAATTGTGCATCTGGTCAAAATGCATACTATTCAAATTTTGTATAATTTATTATTATTATTATTATTATTATTATTATTATTATTATTATTAATATTAAACCAAATATATGGGGGGAAATAAGAGACCACTTCTTTGGATTTATTAGGTATGACTTTGAGTAAAAAGGTTTAAAAGTTGCTTATTTTGTAAATGCCAAATACCTTTTTTTTTTTTTTAAATAAAAAAACATGTCTTTTAGAGCATTTTCATCCAGAAAAAAAATGTTTTGAGGTTGTGATTGAAAATCAGGTTTACTCTACCAAGTATTGATTTTGTAACTCTTATGAGGTTAAACATAGGTGTTGTGTTGTCTAAAAATGAATATAAACATGTCTGAAAAGATGTCCCCTGATTTGTTATTTTATGCAAAAATAATTCTCTAAAATGACAATAAATAATATGGAAGAAATGTCAGTAGTTTACGGAGTAAAATTACATTTTACTCAAACACATGATTTTCAGTCTGAAATCCAGACATCTTGAGAAATTCTCTTAATTTTTTACCATGCTGTAAATTTGGCACAGCATTAGAAGTGGAAACTGTATAATGATCGTCCCGTTTTTCACAAATGTGAGCACAGTCCTTCTGTCATTGAAGTTAGCATCACATGGAAATTCCTGTCTTCCCTGCTGAGATTTATCTAATTGAATTGCAATATCAAAGAAAAACACTGTTGTTGTTTGTTAATTGTTATGAATGACAGATTGCTGGAGAAGAGAAGTGTTGCCCTCAATCCAGTGCACACATCACAAGATGGGATGTAGTTTTGTTTTTGATTGAAGAACTATGAGGGCACATGGATAAACAAATAAATTGTATACAGTTGAAGTCAATTATTAGAGCCCATTTGAATTTTATTTCTTTTTTAAGTATTTCCCAAATGATGTTTAACAGAGCAAGGTAATAGTCTGATCATATTTTTTCTTCTGGAGAAAGTCTTATTTGTTTCATTTCGGCTATATAAAATAAGTTTTTAATTTTTTAAACACCATTTTATGGTCAAAATTATTAGCCCCTTTTATCTATCTATCTATCTATCTATCTATCTATCTATCTATCTATCTATCTATCTATCTATCTATCTATCTATCTATGATAGTCTACAGAACAAACCACTGTTATACAATAACTTGCCTAATTACCCTAACCTGCCCAATTAACCTAGTTAAGTGTTTAAATGTCACTTTAAGCTGTATAGAAGTGTCTTGAAAAATATCTAGTCAAATATTGTTTACTCTCATCATGACAAAAATGAAATGAATCAGTTATTAGAGATGAGTTATTAAAACTATTATGTTTAGAAATGTGTTGGAAAAAAATCTGCTCTCCGTTAAACAGAAATTGAGGAAAGAATAAACAGGGGGGCTAATAATTCTGACTTCAACTGAATACTATATATGTGTATATATTCATATGTATTAGATATCATTAATAATAAACCATAAAATGAAATAATCAAACAATAAGAAATGGTCTGCATTAACTTATTGTTTTAATTAGAGTAATTTGTTATTGTAATTTGTAATTAATTTGTGAGTAATATAATTTGTAAGAGAATATTTCCTTAAACAACCAAGTTGCCTCATGTTTCAATTTACCTAATTATTCTGAAGTTCGTCATCTGTTCCTTCATGTTTGAGCTGCCACATTGGAATTAAGAGCCAATTGTTGCTTGATTCTTATCAATCCTCATTTCACCCAGAAGTGAAACTGCTTCCTTTGGTTGCGACAAATTATTATATTACGTACATGGATACTTGCGTTTGAAGAGACAGTACTGATGCTATGATGCATTAATTATTTAAGATAACACATTTAGTAGCTGGAGAAACATCTGCCTGTCAGGACTTATCATATGTACCTTTTTGTGTAATTAATAAGATTCACATCCAATTCATGAGTTGATTCTATCTCTAACTTTTTTTTCTAATTCTTTTTTAATGCTACACATCACTCTTGCATGATACTTCTTTAAAGCAGTGACTCAGCTTATCTTACAAGCTTTGCTTTGCACTGCGTAATCTAAAACTATTTCACAGAAGAATCAGTATGAAACTGAAGCGGCAATGTATCAAAACATCATAAGGGGACTTTTGTCATGACACTGTACATTACGTATTATGCCAGAGGTGCAATCAGTGGAGCAGTTGGCAGCAGGAATGTCTGCTCTCACTCATGCATTTAAATGTTTAGCCCAGTTCATTAGAGCCTTTATCCAGTTAATTACACGAGCCTTGTGCCTCCAAGACGAGGGTGTTTTTAAAAGAGATGGACATGCTCCCAGATGGAAACCCCTCAGGATGGACATCAGTTGTCTTTGTCAGATTTATTAAGGGCTTTTGGGAGACATGTATTGCAGTGACTATATTGAGCCCAGGAGTCTATTTAACAGAGAATGACAATGTAAATCTCTTCTTGCATCCTGTCCGGACTGAATTGTAAATTATTTAATGAGGGGCTGTGCATATAGATTGTAGAGATTTTATTTGGGCAATTTTTGAATGCTGCACTACAAGATGCAGGTTTGAATAAGGTTTTTCTTTAATAGGATTTAAAATAGATTTTCTGGTCCACTCCAGTGCTTGTGTTGAATGACACCCACCCCCTCACCACGCGCTCACTCAGTATGTGGTGTCTGTGGCTTCCCACTCTGGTCTCGGAGTGAGAGGGATCTAGACTAACTGAGCTGTACTCACACTAAGAGCCTGTTGAAGATGGAGGGGAGGGGGTTACCAAGGCAATTCAGTCAGTGGAGAGCTTTTATCAATGAGCGCTCTGTGTCTTACCTCAGCAACATCCTAACCGCCATTGTCAACTGAACTGGCCACTCTCTATGAAAGGGAACAACAGAGACAGTCTGCAAAGACTGCAAAAGACAGTTGATTGGCTGGCAACAGGCAGAGTGGCCAATCAGAATGCTGAGCTACGCTCTGTATCATTGCACATCGCCAGTCAGAGCAGTGGTAAATGCGAGACAAAATACAACAAATGTATTCGTAAAAGATCGCTTAAGGGTTGTATATTGATGAGTCAGCATATTTAGCTAATTTGTTGATAGACTTGGTGATTTTGAGGATCCTGAAAATATACTCAAGGGTGTGATGATGGGCAGGCAAAATCAGATCCTGCAAGATTTTAGGGAGAGGGAGGATCTGGAAGTGAGTAGGCTGATTAAAGGGCTAATCTTTGTGTGTGGCTGTGGTGTGAGAGGGATAATGCCAGGCTAGGTCAACTGATACTCTATACAGGGATTTAGTATAAGTCGAGAGCCCGATAGACTGTTTCACTGTCAGATGAGAAGGGGAACAACGAAATCCATCCCAATGTCACAGGGCAGATTTTTAACAGTAGAGTGAGTTATTGTTTCGATAGTTTTCCAGATGACATGCTAATGCAAAAACTTAAGTGGTTGATCTTTTAGTAAGACTGTACAAAAAAAAACATCATTTTATTGTGTCATTTTGTCTAATTAGACAATGAAGTAGTGATTTTGTTTGATTATATAAATAATATAATTTATTCATTAAACCCTTTATTTTTTAAATGTATGTTCGATCAAAATACCTGTTATGTGTTTTCTATATAATTCTCTGTACTAAATTTTTAGCATTTTTATTATATCTTTTTAATGAAGAGATTGAACTAAATATTAAAAGTGTATGCCTAATATTACAGAGCTTAAGAATGATCAATATTGTGCTGTAGTGAATATTATATTTTATTTAAGTTAAACATGTTCATTCCCCATTCCTGTAATTACATTTTTTTAATCTGTTGTGTTACAGTTTGGTTTATGGGAGCTCCAGATCCTCCCATCCAGACTCAGAACTCCTCCATCGTCAACCTTATGCTACACCACACCCCCTGCAAGGATATGCAACAAATCATCATCCAGGCACTTCTGGACAGGGCGGGGCATGGGGCGCAGGAAGGAGCTTAGGTAAGCTCTCGAAAAATGTATAGATAATAAGTGAAACCCGTAGTTGTAGTTTTTTTTGTAGCAATTTGGTATTCATTCCCTTAGAAACAGCCTTTCTTGTGCAATGGTAAAGTTTTAATTTTTGATGTTGAGATATAAAGAAGACATTATTTTCAGCAGGTGTTAGACTTTGTTTTGACAATCATCTTTTGCAGGGCTCTCAGGTCTGTTTGATACTGGACTACATCATGCCAGTCCCTCAGGACCAGACGCTTCAGTTATGAACTTGATCTCTGCTTTGGAATCCCGAGGGGCTCAGCCACCACCTTCTGCCTCTTCCCTTCTCTCCCAATTTCGCACCCCCTCTTGGCAAACCGGTTAGTCTGAGTTATTAAATATAGTGTTATCTAATTGAAAACAGTAGACTATATCTTGAAATGAATCATCTCATTAACTGCTGAATCATTTTCTTTTTCCTTTTCTTTCTCTCTGTTGCTGTAGCAATGCATACCCCTGCCCCTGCAGAGCTATTCATTTCTGGTGCACTACCTGGCTCTGGCTCATTTCCCTCTTCCTCTGCTCTGTCGGCATATCAGCACCCTGCATCCTTCTCAGGGCGCTCCTTCCCTGGAGTGACCCCATCATTATCTCTGCAGGACACGCCTACCTTCAGTCCTACCTCCAATGGTCTCCTGTCACCCCATGATCCTTTGCTGCACATTAAAACACCCTCCCAATCAAGCCTTGGCTTTGACCGTCTTCTGTCTTCACAGAGTGGGAATGCTTCATATAGAGGGTCACAAGAACCTACTAGTGCTCCTCCACCCCAAGCATCTGCATCCTCATCATCACGCCATTTACCCCCCCAGTTTAATTTGCTGTCCTCACAGCTGCAGGATCAGTCATCTCAACTATACAATTCCTCTGTATTTTCTTCGGCACCCCCTCAACCTCCACAGTCCCAGGAAAGAGCAATCCCCAGACAAGATAGTGTGATTAAGCACTACCAGAGACCTTCTCCTGGACAGTCTCAACTTTCCTCTTCCACACCTCATCCTCTGCAACACTATCTTAGTTGTGGTGCATCGGGATACCAGCAGATACCCCATCATCGTCATGGCTCTGCCATAAACTGTAGTCCACTGGGTGAGCAGAGTCCATCATCTGACCCCAAACCGTCACCTCGATCAGAGCAAATTTACCGTCCAATTATCCAACCCCCATATACCACTTCCTCAGTATCCTCCTCAGCGGGTTCAGGTGGTGGTATTGGGAAAACAGGGAAAAGTTCCAGCTCAAGTAGCGGTTACTCTTCTTCTGGCTCTTCCTCATCTCGTACACCCCACACCCCTCCCTCTGCTTCTTCCACCACCTCTTCTTCCTCCTCTGCCTCTAATCCCAATGCCTCATCCAGTACCTCCTCTGCACCCTCAAGGCAGCAACCACCACCTCAGTCAGCACCGCAACCCCCACCTCCCCCCACAGTGTCATCCTCTGTCACACAGCAGCAGCCACCAAAACCTTGCCTGTCTACATATGGCTCTCCTGTTGCTCCTGTCAAACCAACCCCTGGCCTTCCTGGTCAGACCCCACCACAACAACAGTCATATTCACCAAGTCAGCCACCCCCCTCTCACCTGCCCCAGCCATATGGAGGATTCAGTTCCCCACAGGCCCAAGATCTTGGTTCCAGCCTTGGAGGATCTGGAAAAGCTTATGGAAGTCTTGGAACAACAGGGCGTTCATTTTCAGCAGAGGTGGTCTATGGCTCTGATTCGGGATATGGTTCTTTGCCACCATCTCTCGGAGGGGCAGGAAGTCCTTCAATGGGCTATGGTGGCACAGGACATTCACCTGCCCTGATGGTGTCTGGAGGTGGTACTGGTACAACAAGTAGTACCACTGGATCAGGAGCAGGGAGTTCAGGAAGTGTGGGGGGTGGGTCAGTTGGTGGTGGTACTAGTGTAGGAAGTGGTGCAGGATCATACCACCTCCCAGATTCCAGCCCTTCACCCTCAAGTAATTCTGGAATAATTCGCCCAAGCCTGCACTCCCCTGCGCCAACTCGACCTGCACAATCACCTGGAGGAAATGGGGGCAGCAAGTACCTATCGTCAGTCCTCTCCCCAGCGTTCTTGGCTTCTCCTCAAGGTTACTCCGACTCAAGGGTGCCTCCCCAGCAAACACAGTCTTATCACACAACACCACCAAAATCAAAATCTGATTCTGATATGCTTGGTGTAGAAAGATCTCAAGAGGAGGATGAGGAAGATGAGGAAGATTTTTTGATTCAGCAATTATTGCACTCACAGAGTCCAGGACCCAATTCCTCCCAACATCATTCTCAACAAGCTCAGCAAGTAGCTTCACAACAACCACAGCCCCAATCCATTTCCCAGAGTAGAGATGGAGGAAAGTCACTCTCTGCTTATGAACTGAATAAGGCATCTGAAGAACGTTATCATTTACAGAGTGTCATTCGGACCAATAATACGACCAACAGTGCATCTACAGTTACTGCTGGCTCTTGTGGTCAAGGCACAGGTTTAGAGAACCAGTTAGAGATGTCTCTGAAAAAGCAGCAGCAAACTAAAGCTGATAGAGTCCTGTCTGGAGCTGGTACAAATGGAGGTCGAGGTGCAGTTGATTCTTTGTCACACGCTCATTCTCATAGTCAACATGACTCTCTTGGTTCAGTGGTCCACTATGGTAGAGGAGACCATTACACTCATCAAACACATCAACATCACCCTACACACCCATCACACTCCCAACACCCTCAGCATTCACAGCACCCTCATCCACATTCAATGTCCCACTCACATATGGATCTTAAGAAAGCTCAGGATCCTTCAGAATTACCATACCTGCGAAAGACTCCAGACTTGCAGCAGCGACAGACACAGTCCACGCTTGGACTAATGGATTCTCCACCTGACCCATCTCAGCAAACCTCCCAAGCTCACCTTCTCCAATCCGTCCTTTCGCACACCACTCGAAACAAGATGGACAACCAACAGGCTTCTACACAGCAACAACAACACCCAATGAGTCAGCAGGCCATGATTGGACAAACAGGGGGATTAGGAAGTAGTGGCCCTGGAGGAGTAGACACTCAGCCACAGGCTTCTCAACTTCAACTCCAGCTGCAGTCCCAAACTATGGAGGTTCATTATGGACGTGAGGCTCAGCGAAACCAAAGCCAGTCAAGTCAAAATTCTGTTTCACCACTAGACATGCTAGAGAGATCTCTATCCAGGACAAATAGTCGGGAAGGGACAGGGCCTTCTGATAGAGTTGGTACAGGTGATGGGAGCAATGCTGATCATCACAGGCAACAACAGCATCGGATGTCCTCACATCACCAATCCCACCATCCTCAACAACCATCAGCAGAGCTTCATGATTTCTTGTCTGAGCCTGATGTAAGCATGTCAGCCCCTTCTCATTTGCACCATATGACCTCACACCATCCACCTCCTCATGCCCATCATCAGCCACAGACACATTCTCACCATCAACACCCTCACCAGCACCCTCACCACATGCAACCATCTTCTGGACCTCCACAACCCCAATCACAAACCAGGGAACAAGAACCACAGCTCTCACAGCCACAGCTGGATCAGCTTAAAGAGCATCAATATGACACTGGTAGTCCTGTGGGGAAAACATCTCAGAACCAGAGTCAGACCCAAGAGCAGCAACAGCGGTTCGTGCCATTGACATCTATTTGTTTTCCAGATTCTCTTCTCCAAGATGAGGATCGGTCCTTTTTTCCAGGGATGGAAGATATGTTCTGCTCTGAAGATTACAAGGCAAGTTGTGGTGGGGGAGGTGGAAGTGCAGGACAAGGAGGTCAGGATGGTGTTTCAGAGGCACGTGGATCAGTACAAGATGGAATGGATGTTGTTAAAAATACAGGTGGTGGAGGTGCATATGACATGATGGGTCACCATGGTGATCAGGGATATGGGCAGTATTGCCACAGTTTGTCTGAATCTGGCAATGGTACTATGCACTTAGATCTGGACCCCTTGAAATCTCATGAACTCCCATCTACTGTAAACACAGAACAGTTAGGCTTAATCCAGTCTCAGGGCCCAGGCCTTGGGATGGGCAGCACGGGACAAGTTATGGACGGAACTGGAAACAAAATGATGGGCTCTGTGGGTGTAGGCAGTGTTTCTGGAACAGGGGGGCTCTCCTCGCCAATCTTTTGCTCCTCTAGACCTAAAAAACTTTTAAAAACAAGCTCATTTCATCTCTTAAAACAGCGAAAAGACCCTAATGCCCAATCACAGGTCAAAAAGAACTATGCCCAAGAATATGAGTTTGAAGATGATGAGGACAAAGCAAATGTTCCAGCTGATATTCGCTTAAATAGCAGGCGTCTCCCAGATCTGCTTCCTGATCTTGTTTCCAGTTGCAGAAAGTCTGGAAGCGGTTCAGGAGTAGGGAGTTTAAGTCCTTTGATCAGTGATTTAGATTTCTGCCACCCCTCAGGATACCCATCACTTGGACCTCCTCCACAGCTGCTCCCACAAGATGGTCCAAAGAAAAGGGGGAGGAAACCCACCAAACCTAAACGTGAGGGTCCACCAAGACCCAGGGGTAGGCCACGTATTAGGCCTCTTCCTGAACCACCATATTGCAGAAACATGTTGGGGCCTGGGGGAGAAAGTAGAAGGGGCCGTGGTCGAGGAAGAGGACGTGGAAGAAAGGATGATCAAATGCTGGATATGCATAGAGACATGAACAAGGGGCAGAACTACCATCAACAAGCACCTCAACTTCATCATCAACCACAGTTACAACAGCACATGCACCACCATCTACAACAACAACAGCAGCACCAACCACAACATATGCACCAACAGCAGCACCTACATGTACAACAACAACTTCATCATCAACAGCAGCACCACCAACAGCTTGCACAACATCAGCCTCAGCAACAATACCAGGAACCCATCAAACCAATCAAAGTACGTTAACTGTTACAGTTTGTACCAGTAGTAAATTAGGTATTTGTTAAGATCAGTGAAACCATAACATAATGTTTATTGATTTAAGAATTGGCTTATGTATAAATACTTAATGTATTTACTTGTTTTCCTCCCAGATTAAGCTCCCTATTCCTTCCATGCCCTCATCTGATTCCCTCTTGAGGACAGACTCCATGTCTAGCACAGATCCAGTTTTGTCTGATGGTTCGGTAGGATCTGCACCATCTCTTGGTTTGAGCCCAGGGCCCACTAACAGCGTGGAGCTAAACAGAATTGACATGAACAGGAATGATATGGGATGTGGTCAGGAAAAGATGAAGCAGAAAGCCCAAGAGGTGAGTCTCAGTTTGCAAAAATGTTTAGTGAATGTTGAAATCAAGCAGAAGATTTTTAAATGACTCCAGATGTTTTATGTAAAATGCAGAACAAGTGACAATTCAGTGGTTTGGTATTTTAGGACATTATTTGTTGCAATAGCTGTATCCTTTCATAATCACAAGAAAGATGTGTTTTATCATAGAAATTGGTGCATTTAAAACCTTAGCATAAAGACAGAGCACAATCAATAAATCGTGATGATTTTTTACAATTTTAGGAACCAAAAACATGACAAACCCATTCATTAGTTCATATTGGGTCTTTTTGATGCTCCCAAATAACCTACAAATTTAGAGCAAAGTTTAGTGAAGGAGTTGATTAGAGAAGGTCAAATATTTTTTAGAAGACTTGCCAGGCCAGAGTGTTGGCAGCGGTGATAGACTTAAACATTTTTGTTAAAACAATTGATTAAACATTTTAAGGACTTTGTAAATTGCTTTATCAAGCACATTTCTAGTCATTTTAGTTAGCCTTGCATAATACCGTTAGACCAATGGTCTCAAACTCAATTCCTGGAGGGCCGCAGCTCTGCATAGTTTAGCTCCAGCCACCTCCAACTCATTCGTTTATTCATTTTCTTTTCAGCTTAGTCTCTTTATTAATGAGGGGTCACCACAGCGGAATGAACCGCCAACTTATCCAGCACATGTTGTCAATATGCCAACACGGGAAGAACATGCAAACTCCACACAGAAATGCCAACTGACCCAGCCGGGGCTCGAACCAGCAACCTTCTAGCTGTGTGGCGATTATGCTACCAACTGTGCCCACTTGATTAGGGTTGGAACAAAACTGAGCAGAGCTGCAGTCATCCAGGAATTGAGCTTGAGACCCATGCGTTAGACAGTGTTATTTACCAGTTGAGGCAATTTGTAGCATGTGACATAAATATGATTTATGCTATTGGTGGCCCCTGATGAATTAAAGGGTTAAGCTAGAGGAAAATGAATGAATGATTTATTTGTAAAAAAAAAAAACAACAACAACAAAAAACCTAAAATAATACAGTCAAAGTTCTGTTCTACATAGAAATAAAACCTTATGAAAAGCATGTTCCTAAGCATGAAGCATTTTACAGCCCTAATCAAACGATGTCCTCCATATGTTTAAAATGCTCTTATGAAATGTCCTCTGTTGCCTCAGCAACAGGTAGCCTCTGGATAAAAGGGTGGAAGAGCTGGTCGGGTGCTACAGTATGTGTAGATATATGTTTTGTCTTACATGTATGCACAATGTTTTTTATTTATTTATTAGCAGATGTCCTGGGACGGAGACATTGATGACCAAATGACCCCAGAGGCCTGGGCTACCATGCAGAAGCTCTCCAGCTCAGTAAGACTTGCATTCATTCTAATTCAAGATCTGAGTTAGTTCTGTATAGAAGACAATAAATCACTCATATTTTGATTAAAGGATGCATTAGTAATTACATATAAAATCTAATGGAAGTTGTTTCAAATGTTAGTTTATGTGGCCGTTCTCAGTGTTTGCTTCCTGCCACTAGAGGGAGCAATGTCCATAGACTAAGATGATTGGCAGACCACCCCGATGACTGAGTTCTTAAAAAATGCAATAAAAGAAAGGGAGAGTGCTGTTGCTAGGGTGGCTGTTGCTAAGGTTACTGATTCATAGTAACCATCATCAACCACCCTGCTGTTCAGTAAGGTGTTTTACCTCTCTCCAGACACACCTAATATAAGAGATTAGGACTACAGTGATTTGAAAATATAAAAGATGTTAAATCACAAAGAACATTTATTTTGAAGCAGGGTTTCTGGCTTTTTTATTCTTCTTTCGTGTCCCTATTTTCTATCTTTGCCGTATTTATGCTATTTGTCCAATTTTTCCCATCCTCTGCCCTTTTCGTTTCTCTCAGACGGATGAGAAATCTTCAGAGCTGAAATCGGGTTTCATAACATCCTTTCTGGATTTCTTGAAAACGGGGAAAAAGCCAGGCACTGAAGCTCCACCTGTAGATGGGTGCACGTCCACAGATTCCTCTTCAATAAAGGGAGGCATTCGCCCATTATCGCCACAGCCACCTCCTCCTCCACCTCCCCACTTTGGAGAGAATGAAGGCGATGGAAGCCTGGGTCTCAGTAACTGTCCATCACCCTGTAAAAGACTTGACGAAGAGCTCAAGAGGAACTTAGAGACCCTGCCGTCATTCTCCTCAGACGAGGAGGACTCTGTCAGTAAAAACCAGGACCTGCAGAAGAGCATCTCGTCAGCCATTTCTGCCCTCTATGACACGCCTCACAGCCTCGCTGCCATTCCTCCTCCACCTACACCGTCACCGCCCACTCCACAGACGGTCTCTCTAAACACCCCCCCACCACCCTCCGATCCAGAGTCTATCCTGCATGTTCATGTTGAACCAGAGCCTGACATACACACGTCACAGCAGCTGGAAACACACTCAAGGCCCAATCCCCAGGAGGAGGCACATATTCCAGGTGAGGACGAGGAACAGGAAGAACCTGTACAGGAGACGCATGATGAAATGCAGCAGAAAGACGACACACAGAGCGAGTGTGAGGAGGAAGGAGATGAGCTGGAAGAAGACAGAAGTGAGAAGGAGGGAGCAGATCCGATAAGGACAGAAGAGAGCAAGCAGGAAGAGGAGGAAGAACCTGCGTATGAAATGCTGGATGCTCTCAAGGCTGATGAGAGTGAGTATTTGAACACATCCACAGTCAGGTATTACATACATATGGAATATTAATACCTCCTCCTCCTTTTCTTAACCGCACACCATGTTTTAGGGTCTCCGTCGGAGTCTCCTCCTGCTCCCCCTTCTCCTCCATCTCTTTCCCCCTCTCCCCCAACCTCTTCCTCGCCATCTCCTCTTCCTCCTCCACCTCTCTCTCTCCCCTCCCCTCTGCCATCTCAAGAAGAGGAGGAGAATATACAGCAACAGCCGCAACAGCCGCCGCTGCACAATTCCCTCCCTCCCAGCCCTTCTCCACCTGCTCTCCCTTCTCCCTCCCCGCCTCCACCCACGCTGCCCCCCTCCGCTACACCACCACCATCCCCCTCTCCACCTCCTCCCGAAGAGCTGCCCCAGCCCTCCCCAGAATCACCCCCCACCCCCGAAGATGCCCCGACGCCTCAGATCACGTCACTGCACCTGGCTAAGAAACAGTCCAACGCGGCCATTGCTGGAGAGAGTGAGGATGATGACAGCGAGAGTGGGGGGGAGGGGATCTTCAGAGAGAGGGATGAATTTGTGGTGCGCACAGAAGATATTGGTGCACTCAAGGTAGAAAAAATCCTCTGCTTTTGTTTTATTGTGTGATTTATTTTTATTTATTTCTTTTTTTATGTATAGAATTAATATTTAGATGCTTAAAGGGATTGAATTCTTTTCTTCTCTGGAACATAAGAGAGCAAAGTTGGAAAGCAAATCTGGTCACCTGCACTTCCATTGCTTGGTCAAAAGCTGTAATACATAAATACTAATAGTATTTTGACACATTAAAAATTTATTACAATCATACACAGTAGGGAATGTAGTGAAATGCTTTTGTTTGACTGCCCTGGTTAGACAAGCAGGAAACAAGCAGATATGTACAGGGTGCGAATTATACATTGACGATCGGGGGTCAACTTATTTGGTAATGTTAGTTTGTGTAATGTACATGCTTCAGTGAATGAATTATATGCATTTATTTGAATTCCATCCAATTTATTAATAAAATGTATTTACGTTTTCAGAGTTTTGAGGGATTCTTAATGTATTCTGACCTACAGTATCCACTGATTAGCTATTTTAGAGGTAACTGTAGGTCAAACTATATAAACTGCATCAAATTTAACTTTTAAGCGTATATTAAACACCTATTTTACAAGAAATGTGTCTTGTGTGAACATTTACAATATCTGTTCCTGCTCTTGAGCTGCAGTATTAGTCTGTTGAATGACTTCTCGTATAGACTGATTGGCGTGATTATGCATTCACAATGGTATGAACCATTATGGGGTGGTTAAATGTACAGTTAAAGTCAGAATTATTAGCCCCCCTGTTTATTTTTTCCCCAATTTCTGTTTAACGGAGAGATTATTTCAACACATTTCTAAACATAATAGTTTTAATAACTTATTTTTAATAACTGATTTATTTTTCTTTGCCATGATGACAGTAAATAATATTTGACTAGATATTTTTCAAGACACTTCTATACAGCTGAAAATAACATTTAAAGGCTTAATTGGGTTAATTAGGGTAATTAGGCAGGTTAGGGTAATTAGGCAAGTTATTTTATAACAATAGTTTGTTCTGTAGACAACTGGGAAAAATTAGCTTAAAGGGACTAATGATTTTGTCCTTAAAATTGTGTTTAAGAAATTAAAAACTTTTATTCTAGCCGAAATAAAACAAATAAGACTTTCTCCAGAAGAAAAAATATTATCAGATATACTGTGAAAATTTCCTTGCTCTGTTAAACATAATTTGGGAAATATTGAAAAAAGAAAAAAAATTCAAAGGGGGGCTAATAATACTGATTTCAACTGTGTATTCATATTCTAATTATTATTATTTTTAAGTTACTAATCGGAGCAAACTATTTAAACCTCAGCACCCCCAAATATCTTGTTTTGATGTCCTTCAGTAGGGATCAAATATGAATTAGCGGGGTCAGATTCCCTAACCCCCCTGGAATTCGCACTCTGGATATGTAGATAGTATAAACATGACAATTAGTTTACATCTGTTGACACATCATGCTTCTCAGCAAAGTTTCGCCTTGTCTTTTTTTTTATGATTTGAACTTTTTATTGACTTGTCTTATTTTCAGGTAATGTATCAAATACAGAGCATTAACATAAAAGCAGAACAATACAAAATAAATAAGTATAAATTAAGCAAACCAAACCAAAACGCATACAAGAAAAAGAAAAAAAGTGGTCGAGGTTTGCTAATATCATAGCCTTATTTTTATTTTGTCTTGCTACATGTTTGCTAGCATTGTGGATCACAGAAATTCTGAAATTTTCACCATTTATCAAAATAAATTTCAATCCTTCCATGTAAACTGTAGGAGAGTATTTTTGAAAAGTCGTCCTAACTCAAAGATCGGAGGTCTACTAGAAGTTTTTAACAATCACCCATCTGCCTAGCATGACACAGCTCTGTATCCACTGTGATTCAGCTTTAATTTATGTGGCTTAAGGGACAGGGGTCACCAAGTATGTATAAGCATGGGCAAAAGTCATACTGGGTCTGCAATATTTTTACAAGGCATACATGCGCCTATCTCCAAAAATATTGGACTTTTGGGCATTGCCATAATACATGAAATAGGTCACCTGCTTCTTCTTGACATCGCCAGCATTCTGGATAGTTTTTAAAACCTGCTCTAAAATGTCTCATAGGGGTCCAGTAAAATCTATGTACAATTTTCTGTTCTAACATCTCTAAACATGATTTTAAATTCCCAGCAATTTTTACCAGCAAATCTTCAAATGTGCATCCCAAATCTTTTTTACCATATTATCTTGATTCCAGAACTAATATTTTGACTAATTTGACTGAGTAGTGCATACTATTTAGAAACTTCATGGCCAGTTACTCACCTTGTCTTTCTAAACTGGTGAACAATTCCAGCTGTAATGTTGAACTGAACATTAAAAAAGTCCATTAAGACTTTTTAAAATCTGCTTTAGAATATGTTTACTCCTGTTAGGATAAGTAGGAATAGAACTACATCACCTTGGAAATTGTTGGTTATCTCATTTTAATCTCCATTGTATAACATTAAAACTTCTTTATCAAATTCCTAATTGTCTCTGCTTTTCTTAGCTGGCGCTGCAGACTGGGCGAGAGCCTCCTCCAATCTGGAGGGTGCAGAAAGCTCTGCTGCAGAAGTTTGCTCCTGAAATCAAAGATGGACAGCGGCAGTTTTGTGCTACCAGTAATGTGAGTGTCTCCCTAGAAAGCATGCCTGCTTACATTAAAATTTAGTACTCCACTACCACTGTGAACTCACACTATCTGTCCTCTGTCACTCTTTGGCAGTATTTGGGCTACTTTGGAGATGCAAAGATGCGCTATCAGCGTTTATATGTCAAATTCCTGGAGAATGTGAACAAAAAGGATTACGTTCGAGTGTGCTCGCGGAAACCTTGGCATCGGCCCAGTCTCACACTGAGGTAATTTCACCCTAAATGACCTTCTGGAGCTACTGTGGTCCTGTGATATGTAGCAGTTAATGCAGTAGTTACTGTCAATCATAGAAATCTGTGATCATTTACTCACCCTCATGCTGTTCAAAACCTTCATGCTGTTGCTTTTTACTGTGAAGCAGATTTATTTCTTTACAGAATAAATGTACTCCACTTGTTACAGCTCTGTTTTCACCTGATATTAAGGTACATTTTGGTCTGTAGAAAACAGACGAGGGAAACACATTTCTGTTGATACCTGATGTTTTAATCAGGGTGTGAATTATACATTGACGATCGGAGGGGTCAGCTTTTTTGGTAATGTTAGTTTGTGTAGTATATGCTTCAGTGAATTAAATGTATGTATTTATTTAAATTACATCTAGTTTATTAATAAAATGTATTTAAGTTTTCAGTGTTTTGAGGGATATTTCGTGTATTCTGACCTACAGTATCCGATTAGCTACTTCTGAGATTACTGTAAGTCAGATGCATCTAATTTGACTTTACTTTTAGGCTGTATGTAGAAAGAAACAGCTGTTTTACAAGAAAACTGTCTTGTGAACAGTTGCATCGTCTATCGGTGCTCTAGATCTGTTCAGAACAGATTCAGTCTGTTGAATGAGTTTTTTCTCACAGACTGATTAGAGCGATTATGCATTCACAGTGGTATGAACAATTATAGGGGTGGTCAAACTCATTCATTTTCTTTTAGGCTTAGTCCCTTTATTAATCAGGGGTCACCACGGTGAAATAAACTGACAACTTATCCAGCATATTTTGTTTACATAATGGATGCCCTTTTAGCTGCAAGCCAACACTGGGAAACACCCATACACACTTTTTCACACTCATACACTACGGCCAATTTAGCTTATTCAATTCACCTATAGCGCATGTCTTTGGACTGTGGGGAAAACCAGAGCACCCGGAGGAAACCCACACGAGCCAACTGACCCAGCTGGGGCTCAAACCAGTGACCTTTTTGCAGTGAGGCGATTGTGCTACCCACTGCATCATCATGATGCCTGGGGTGGTATTTATATTATTAATTCGATTTTTTTATTATTAACATTATTAATTGAAATACAAAGCAGAGCAAATTATTTCTCAGTATTAAATGCAGACCCCAATAAACATGTTGTTTTAATATCCTTCATGAGGGATCAAGAGTTAATTAGGGGGGTTGACCCCCACCCAAACTCCTTTGTAATTCGCACCCTGGTTTTAATCCATTTTCTGTCCACTTTTCGGAGTTCTTAGGGTCTATGGCCAGGTCTGTATACAAGCCGCTTTTTGATCTTGTACTCTAATATTGTGAAATAAGCTATTTGCATCATGGACATGAAAGGAGATGATGAAAAATAACTGAATGCTGCAGAACATAGAAAGCTGTGGCTTTTCATGAGAATCAGCACTGGTTCGAGAACATAGCGTTTTACACTTCTCCCTCTTTAACCAAACGAACAATTTCAGATAAAAAAATTTAATCTAGTCTAGTGTGCTTTAGGGATGGGATGATAACCGGTTTCAAGGTTTACCGTGGTTTGGAAAAGTCAAGGTTTTGAAACTGCAAACATTATGTTTTATACCGTTCCTAAGGTATATGTATGTTTTTAGGGCATCAGTATCTACAGCAAAGGAACTCTCCAAATCCAAAGCTACTGGTCAACCCACGATTCAGGAATTGTTTGAAAAACAAGTCACTTATACACCAACATTCAAGCATGCTATAGAGCCGAACAGTGCAGTGGCTTTACTTTATAACTGCCTTTTCAAGTTGTTATGAAGATAGTCAGTGATTTATTTAAATTGTTTCACCTGACATGTTCAAAATAAAAAAGCCAAAATATTAAAATGTTTCTTAAAATAAAATATATTGTGTTCAATAGGGAAAAATTATTTTTTTTTTAATCCAGAGATTTTAAAAGAACTAATCACAATACCATAAAACCGTGATGTTTTTATCAAAGGTTATCGTACCATCAGAATCTTATGTCAACCCATTAGTGTGCTTCAACAGCACATCCTGTAAATTTGAAGAATTAGGTCAGTAGGCATGGAGGAGGTGGTCAATTCTGGATATTCAAATGGAATTGGCTGCATCAGTGTTTTCGATTGCCTCTGAAAGTGGATGAAGGTGGACAAGCTCAAAATGTTTCACACCCTGTTAAAATTGCATTAATATCCCCTTGTGATCGGATCAAGAATAAGGATCTTAATACGAGCTGTAAACAGGGCCTCATGTGCCAAATTTGTCTGTCGGAAAAATAAGTATCTATCCGCTAATAATCTCCCAGTGCAGCAGCTCTCAGATGGTTTATGTTCCTCAGACTTGACATTATGACATTTGATTTTGAGACACATGAGACTAATGACATTTAATGCCAGTGACAGCCCACCTGCTGCATAGCTTGACTGATATACATCACTAAAATGACCCTGTCATGGTATGCAAAAGGCTGAGAAAAATCTTTACATTGCACAGAGTTTAATATTTAAAGCTATACGAGGGTGAGTTAATGATCGCAGAATTCAGATTTCTTGTGAACTGTCAAGTCCATCAGTTTATTGTCATTGAAATGTGGATAAAATAAATGTCTTGTCTTTCTATCAGGCGCCAGTCGCTCCCTAAACCACAACCTGTGCGGAGCCTGACTCCACCTCGCATGGAGCGAGACGATCGAGAGAAGGAGAGAGAAAGACAACGGGAGCAAAGAGAAAAAGAAAAGGAGAGAGAAAGAGAAAAGGAACGGGAACGAGAGAGGGAGCAGATCGAGAAATCTCGCCGAGAAAAGGAGAAGGAGAAAGAGAGGGAGCGAGAGCTAGAAAAGCAAAAAGAGAGGGAGAAACAAAAAGAAAGGGAAAGAGAGAAGGAAAGGGAAAAACAGCGAGAAAGAGAAAAGGAAAAACAAAAGGAGAAGGAGAGAGAAAGGGAAAGACAGAGAGAAAAGGAAATGGAAAAACAACGAGAGAAGGAGAAGGAGAAAGAGCGAGAGAAGGAAAAGAAGCTCCAACAGCGACAGACTCAAGAGAAGCTGGACAGGAGACCGGCGTTGGTGGAGCGCGGGAGGGTCAAAGAGGAGAAGAGAGTTGGAGAAAAGCGTGCTGACAGGACGAGAAGCAGGCCTGTCAAAGTAAAGGCAGAACCTCCACCCAAAAAGAGGAAGAAGTGGCTGAAAGAAGTGCCCTCTTCCTCAGATTCAGACTCCTCGCCTGAGCCGCCCAGTGATGATGAAGGTGTGTATGGAATATCCCCATATTCAATAATAAATCTGATGATAATGAATATGCACAATACTGATATCAAGGGCACTTCAAGATACTGTGAATAATGATTCATTATTCAATTTTAGAGTTCCTTTTAAGATTGTTGTGTATATTCAGTGTTTGTCCTTAACGACTGACTTTATTTTAAACCATTTGACATGAACATTTTCACACGTTATTCTGGAAAAGAATCTCTCGTCTCTCTGACTCTTGCACCAGGTTGCACATTTGCACTATAGACACTTTCTTAATTACTCCATGTCTCTTGGAAACATTGTGCATTTCAATTGTGCTTCATTCAGGTGAGTGGGCTTGACAGACCACCTGTAGAAACACTCCATATTACGAGAACTCAAGGAAAATGATGTTTACTATAAATGTACCACAATCATGTTGCACTGCTTGCTTCAACCATAAATAACTCTTGCACAGTAATAAACCTTGAATAACTCTTTTGCACAATATTCCCCTTTAACACCTCTCCTGCACAACATTGTTCAGTCTCATGTAAAAGTACTAATATAGCCTGTCTCATGTGTCTAGTTAAGTCTTAGCTGTATAGTTAAGTATCTTATAGAATATGTTAGTTATGCATAGGTGTTTTAAAAAAATAGCTATGTCCAGTGTTGTGCTTGTATTTATGATTAATTTATGTAGCATCGTTGTCCTGAGAGACACTACATTTCATTCCTCTGTATGTCCACACATGTAGCGGAATGACTATAAAGCTCGACTTGACTTAGTCTACAACATTGAAAATTATGTGACCACTTATAGGCCTTTTGTTCATTAACCCTGTAGGGTACAGTTCCATTTGTTAACATTAGTTAATTTAATAACTATAGTCAGTGTAATGACAAATAATGTTAGATTATGTTAATTTCTGATTTCTTTTTTGCTCATTGTAAAGTTTAAAAGAACAGCATTTAAATGAAATAAGACTACATTGTGACTAAAATGACTTTTGACTTTTGAGAATGAAAAATGTTCTTGCTAAATAAAAGTATTTTTTTAAGTAAAATATTTGACCTCAACTTTTGAACTGAAGTGTAAACCATGATATGTGAATATGGTAATTTTTTAGTAATATCTACAGTGGCCAGCATAAATGAGCTTCTCTTTAAATTAATATTTTCTATAGGATGCTTTACGATAGTATATTTGTGTATATACACAGTTTATTTATTAGCCAAAACAAAATAACATTGCAATGTTTGTTCGCCACAATAAATATGCTGATGAAAAGTATTAGAACAATAGAAAAAATTAAGCATTACAATATAGAACTTTGCTAAAACTTTTGTAGTTTTGTTTGCAATGCCTAATTTAAATGCATTATCTTTTATTCCTTATGATGTTAGATACCACACTCGTATACATTTTTAATAAAACAATTTTGTTTAAATGCACCAAAATATATAGACTATATTCACAAAGAAATACAGTCCCTGACAAAAGTCTTGTCGCTTAACTATTTTGTAGAAACACCTGATATTAACCTGACTTATAATTAATCAATTGGTGTTAGAAATAGCTCGTATGAAAAGCTAAAACTCTCCCAAATGATGTTTAATGCAAAGACAGAAAAGTCGCATTTTGGCAGGACATAAGTTCTGTCGCCTACACAGAAATTGAACAAATTTACTATAAAAATACAAAAATACGTCAGCAAATTAAGTAGTGGTGCTGAGAGATCCAAATTTAATATCTTGTATGACTTCCATTAGCTTGAAGAACTGCATCCATGCGGTTTGGCAAGGATTCATACAATTTATTGATAAAGTCATCAGGAATGGCAAAGAAAGCGGTCTTGCAGGACTCCCAGAGTTCATCAAGATTCCTTGCTTTCATTTTCCAAGCTTCCTCTTTCATCCTACCCCACATATGCTAAATGATGTTCATGTCTGGTGACTGGGCTGGCCAATCCTGGAGCATCTTGATCTTCTTCGCCTTGAGGAACTTTGATGTGGAAATGGAAGTATGCGATGGAGTTCTAGTTGACGCATGGACTTCAGGTGACCAGGTCTCATGGAGCTCTGCGGCAGTGGAAAATGAGCTGGCCTTAGATTTGAGCCAACAAACGGTCCTCTCGAGCAGTTGTCCTGCGGGGTGTGCCTGACCTGGGCTTGTCAAAAACGTCTTTTCAAATCTTTTTTTTTTTTATCCTCTGTACTTGACGCTGAGACACTTTGAAGGTGTCTGCTACATCAGCAGTGGATCTGGTCTTCAGCCTCTTGATAATCAGCACTTTTTAGGGTAACTCTTAGGCATGTTTGCATAGGTGCAGTTGATGTGACGGTGTAGTGTACTGGGGTTCTTTTTATACACACCTGAGACCTAATTGGTCCATTATTAGTCACAAGTAAAGCTCATATGACAAGGTGACAACACTTATGTCTTTGCAAAAATTGACTCAATGGGCTTTACCAAGCTGGGACTATTAGAAAACTTTTTTGACAGGTTTGTTTTTCACTGAAACATTATTTCAAAAGCTATTGGGAATAAAATGAGCCATTTCTCGTAAAATTGATTAGAAATATATTTTAGCGACACTTCAAGTTAATTTGTACCCAAGTGACAAGACTTTTGTCAGGGAGTGTAGATAAAAATATTCATTTCAAAAAAGTTTACTCATTTCTGCTGTGCACTAAATATAACAAAGTGATAAAGTATTATATTTACAACATAATACCAACCACGTCAATTTAAAACCAGTTAAAATAAATAATACCATGTAAAATGACTTGTAGTCTGTCTTAGGTTATGTGTAAAGTTTAAGTATGTATAGTTAGTAGTTTGTATAGTGAGATTACTGCTCCAGTATGTTAATTATATATAGGTTTGAAATAGCTAATACATTGTGTTGTGTTCATATTTATGATTATATTTATTTATGTAGTACCTTGGTCCTGCAAGACACACCATTTTGTTCTACTACAGTTGAATTATTAGCCCCCCTGAATTATTTTTTCCCCAATTTCTGTTTAACAGAGAGATTTTTTTTCAACGCATTTCTAAACATAATAGTTTTAATAATTCATCTCTAATAACTGATTTATTTTATCTTTGCCATGATGACAGTAAATAATATAATAATAAATATAATCATTTGGGAAATATTTAAAAATAAAAATAAAAAATAAAGCTCAATCTGACTTGACTTAAAGATGTATTTTAAAATGATTCCAGTGCAGTACTTAGTAGGCTTGATCTGGCACTCAGAAATGCAAATCAATACCTAAATTGTTACCAAATATTGTTAAAATTTCAATCAATTATCCGTTCAATCAAGGTCTATTTTCGGTCATTCTGTGGATCATTCCCCTCATACAGTTATTATTCACCGCTTCTTTGAGTTTGAGCATGCTCAGGTTGGTACCAGATTTGACAGCATCAAGCCAACAAGTTCTTGGGCGGCCTTTCCTCCTGACATGGCCAAAATAGGATAATCTCTGTTTGGTCATCTTGGCTTTCAGCGAAGTCTTTGGCTTGATGCACCCAAGGACATCTTTGTTGATGATTTTTCGCTGTCCACAGGATGCGCCACAGTTAAAATGTAGTAACAGAAAAATGACACTGATACAGTCTGTAAACAGCACAATATATGCCACGATGGCCATTGGATTTGGTTAACGTCACATTATATGCAGGAGATGTTCAGAAATCTCTCTGATTTCATTTAGAATATCTTATTTTTTCATTTTGAATATGAATTAATTTCTTATGGGTTTGTTGTCATCTGTTTTGCATGTGTTCAATCCTCAGTATCCACACGCAGTGGGATGAACAGTCGGGCCATGAGAGAGATGTTTCGCAGTTATGTGGAGATGCTGGTCAGCACCGCTCTGGACCCTGACATGATCCAGGCTCTGGAGGATACCAACGGTGAGCCTCATCATTTGATAAATAGAGAGTGCATGTGTGGAGGAGCAGTGGAGGTGATTAAGGGAGAGAAAGATAGACAGAGCAATGAAAGAGAAGTTTAATAAAGCAAGCGAGGTTGAGAGAGAGCACAATGAGGTGAGACTGGAAGAATAATGACAAGGAAAAGATGCTGAGAAAAGAGGAAAGCTGCGGTGACTGATGAAGGCTGTTACATTAAGTTTCATAACATAAGTGTTTAAATGTATGCATAGCTCGTTTTAAGTGGGTAAGCAGATGATGTCATCATTTCAGGAATAAAGACAAATTTAAAGTCCCCAAGAAATCAAAACTAACCATATGACTTTGTTAGCTCACATTGCCAGTTTTGTGGGGAATAATTTATTAGTGCATGTAATTAAAAAAAAAAAGATTGCCATTCTAATCTTTAATCAAAATCTGAAAATGCACTTCCTGTTTGTTTGTAGTTAGAATCTCAGATGATGTGATTTTGAGGAAATGGCCATGGCTAACATAACCACACTGGTTCAACTGTCAGTTTTAACATCAAACAGAAATGGTGAGGAGGAGGTGTCTGTTAGGCTGTAATAACTCTCCCCAAAAACTTTGCCTACTTTACTACATCCATTCAACCCGTGGTAGAAAAAACAAGCCGCGCCCACTGCTTGTTCATTTAATATTCGTTTCTCTAGGAACTGCGTCACAATACGACAAAAATAACGGCGCAGCTTCCGGTTCATGGGGACTTTAATGGAAAATAACTAATTTAACATATTAATTGGTTTAATATTGTAAAATTATTCAAACAGCCATTTATTTTATATAATTATATCCTACATTTTAAATGTATTTGTTTTTAAATAAAATCAAGACCTACAGTAGTCAGCATCTGAAGCAGATCAAAAAAAGTTTTTCAAAATGATCATAAAACAAGAAGAATGCGTGTTTTTCAACAGTTTTAGGGCGACTTGATGAAAGGTTTTGATCCACTTCAAATGTTGACCACTGTAGATATGCTCACAGTGAAGCTCTTCTTTCATTTCTGATAGAAAGAAGTTCAAAATAACTGAGCGCAAATGAAGAAGTAAATTCATGCTGGGTGTTTCCCTCTTCACTCAATAAATGGTTAAGAACCATAACTTGTGTACATAGCAAATTAACTTTATCGGCATTGGTAACAATATAGTTACTTTTTCCAATATAAAGTCATAAATATTCAGAAGTCTTGTAATAACCCAAGTAACACAGTGTTTTTTCCAATGAGTATTTCAATGTACTGTAATGTGTATTTATCATGTATGGCCATACACCCAAAGCGCTTCGCAATCATTAGGTGGGTCTCTCCACACCACCACCAGTGTGCAGCATCCACTTGGATAATGCGTCGGCAGCCACAGGACAACAGCGCCAGTGCACTCAACACACACACAGCTGTAGGTGAAGTAGAGAGACAGTGATAGAGCCAATTCTGATGATTGGGAAGCCATGATGAGTAAGGGCCAATAGAGGGAATTTGGCCAGGACATTGGGGTTACACCCCTACTCTTTACAAGAAGTGCCATGGGATTTTTTTTAACGACCGCAGACAGTCAGGACCTCAGTTTAACGTCTCATCCAACTGACAGTATAGTGTCCCCATCGTCATACTAGGGCATTAGGACTCACACAGACCACAGGTTGAGCGCCCCCTGCTGCCTCACTAACACCACATCTGGCACCACTTCCCATGTGGTCTCCCATTCAGGTACTGACCAGGCTCAGCCCTGCTTAGCTTCAGTGAGTAACCGGTCTTGGGCCGCAGGGGGATATGGCTGTGGCATATTATTTGAGTATTTCAGTGAGTGCCCTATAAATGGTTAGTAACTGCAAAATCCTTTAAGTAATGTAACACAGCTCTGGTGAAATGATGTCATGTTTATTCATGTTGCATTTTCTAAAGTTGGTTGCTTTAAAATCCCACTTTTAAAGTCCCACTATGGTGACTCCGATAAATAATAACAAAATAATAATAATACATTTTATTTGTTACACGCTTTTCTCTAACTCAAAGCACTACAAAACAATAATACAGAAAACACTGGAGACCAAAATGCTCATAAATTAAAAGCAATACTAAAAATTAAAGAAGGAAACAAGCAGAAGGAAAGTGAGTGAGAGTGTTACTACTAGAAAAGACATGACATTTTCAGTAACACTGTAATGATGCTGTTAAAAATTCAAAGGATTTCTTATGATTTGTGATGTTTGTCCTACATTGTGTTTTAAAGCACAGCATTCTGTGTAGGATTTAAGATAAAATCTGTGGTCACATGTGCTGGACTGGAGCAGACTGAATACCAGAGTAATACCATGTATTATTGTACATACTGTTGTAAAGTACAGTATGAACAAGTCACTGATTTTAGCTGTTGTTTTATCATCTTTAGTAGTTTAGCCGGTGTGGTGTAGTAGTGTAATGCTTCAAATTCTAGAATGCATTTGATTGGTCATTGCGCTCAGTAACTCATTTGATATCATCAAAATCATTGATTAGTTTTGGGAGAACTGAGAGACATTTTGCTGTTGTTTTGGGCCAATAGCTTACATGTACTCTTAAGACTTACATGTTGATATTAACACCAAATAGTTAAAATTTAGTTTAAATGTTAAAGGGTCAGTTCACAGAAAAATAAAAAGGATGTTATTAATTACTAACCTCATGTCATTTCAACCCCCTGAGATCTTCATTCATCTTCAGAACGCAAATACAGATATAAGTCTGAGAGCTTCCTCATCCTTCACAGATGGAAACAGTCACAAGACGTTCAAAGTCCAGAAAAAGAAACTAAAAACTTTAAAACATTACATGTGACTGTAACCATACAAACCTCCAACGCTTTTGTGCTCCAAAAAACTAGTTGTTTGAAACGTATCTTACACATCAGATCAGGGTGCGCAAATACTATGGGAATATGATGCTTATGTGTTGCGCTGCTGACTTCTTAATGCAGGGATCACCAAACTTGTTCCTGGAGGGCCGGTGTCCTGCAGATTTTAGC